>NC_092257.1:6665285-6670285 GCF_036320965.1 Panulirus ornatus
GTAAGTTTGAATGGAGAAAAACTGGAGGAAGTAAAGTGTTTTAGATATCTGGGAGTGGATCTGCAGCGGATGGAACCATGGAAGCGGAAGTGGATCATAGGGTGGGGGAGGGGGCGAAAATTCTGGGGGCCTTGAAGAATGTGTGGAAGTCGAGAACATTATCTCGGATAGCAAAAATGGGTATGTTTGAAGGAATAGTGGTTCCAACAATGTTGTATGGTTGCGAGGCGTGGGCTATGGATAGAGTTGTGCACAGGAGGATGGATGTGCTGGAAATGAGATGTCTGAGGACAATATGTGGTGTGAGGTGGTTTGATCGAGTAAGAAACGTAAGGGTAAGAGAGATGTGTGGAAATAAAAAAAAGTGTGGTTGAGAGAGCAGAAGAGGGTGTTTTGAAATGGTTTTGGGCACATGGAGAGAATGAGTGAGGAAAGATTGACCAAGAGGATATATGTGTCGGAGGTGGAGGGAACGAGGAGAAGTGGGAGACCAAATTGGAGGTGGAAAGATGGAGTGAAAAAGATTTTGTGTGATCGGGGCCTGAACATGCAGGAGGGTGAAAGGAGGGCAAGGAATAGAGTGAATTGGAGCGATGTGGTATACCGGGGTTGACGTGCTGTCAGTGGATTGAATCAAGGCATGTGAAGCGTCTGGGGTAAACCATGGAAAGCTGTGTAGGTATGTATATTTGCGTGTGTGGACGTATGTATATACATGTGTATGGGGGTGGGTTGGGCCATTCTTTCGTCTGTTTCCTTGCGCTACCTCGCAAACGCGGGAGACAGCGACAAAGCAAAAAAAAAAAATATATATATATATTTATATATATATATATGTATGTAGCATTTATGGATCTGGAGAAGGCATATGATAGAGTTGATAGAGATGCTCTGTGGAAGGTATTAAGAATATATGGTGTGGGAGGCAAGTTGTTAGAAACAGTGAAAAGTTTTTATCGAGGATGTAAGGCATGTGTACGTGTAGGAAGAGAGGAAAGTGATTGGTTCTCAGTGAATGTAGGTTTGCGGCAGGGGTGTGTGATGTCTCCATGGTTGTTTAATTTGTTTATGGATGGGGTTGTTAGGGAGGTGAATGCAAGAGTTTTGGAAAGAGGGGCAAGTATGAAGTCTGTTGGGGATGAGAGAGCTTGGGAAGTGAGTCAGTTGTTGTTCGCTGATGATACAGCGCTGGTGGCTGATTCATGTGAGAAACTGCAGAAGCTGGTGACTGAGTTTGGTAAAGTGTGTGGAAGAAGAAAGTTAAGAGTAAATGTGAATAAGAGCAAGGTTATTAGGTACAGTAGGGTTGAGGGTCAAGTCAATTGGGAGGTGAGTTTGAATGGAGAAAAACTGGAGGAAGTGAAGTGTTTTAGATATCTGGGAGTGGATCTGCAGCGGATGGAACCATGGAAGCGGAAGTGGATCATAGGGTGGGGGAGGGGGCGAAAATTCTGGGGGCCTTGAAGAATGTGTGGAAGTCGAGAACATTATCTCGGAAAGGAAAAATGGGTATGTTTGAAGGAATAGTGGTTCCAACAATGTTGTATGGTTGCGAGGCGTGGGCTATGGATAGAGTTGTGCACAGGAGGATGGATGTGCTGGAAATGAGATGTTTGAGACAATGTGTGGTGTGAGGTGGTTTGATCGAGTAAGAAACGTAAGGGTAAGAGAGATATGTGGAAATAAAAAAAAGTGTGGTTGAGAGAGCAGAAGAGGGTGTTTTGAAATGGTTTGGGCACATGGAGAGAATGAGTGAGGAAAGATTGACCAAGAGGATATATGTGTCGGAGGTGGAGGGAACGAGGAGAAGAGGGAGACCAAATTGGAGGTGGAAAGATGGAGTGAAAAAGATTTTGTGTGATCGGGGCCTGAACATGCAGGAGGGTGAAAGGAGGGCAAGGAATAGAGTGAATTGGATCGATGTGGTATACCGGGGTTGACGTGCTGTCAGTGGATTGAATCAAGGCATGTGAAGCGTCTGGGGTAAACCATGGAAAGCTGTGTAGGTATGTATATTTGCGTGTGTGGACGTATGTATATACATGTGTATGGGGGTGGGTTGGGCCATTCTTTCGTCTGTTTCCTTGCGCTACCTCGCAAACGCGGGAGACAGCGACAGAGCAAAATAAATAATATATATATATATTTATATATATATATTATATATATATTATAATATATATATAATATATTATATATATATTATATATATATTTATATATTATATATATATATATGTATGTAGCATTTATGGATCTGGAGAAGGCATATGATAGAGTTGATAGAGATGCTCTGTGGAAGGTATTAAGAATATATGGTGTGGGAGGCAAGTTGTTAGAAACAGTGAAAAGTTTTTATCGAGGATGTAAGGCATGTGTACGTGTAGGAAGAGAGGAAAGTGATTGGTTCTCAGTGAATGTAGGTTTGCGGCAGGGGTGTGTGATGTCTCCATGGTTGTTTAATTTGTTTATGGATGGGGTTGTTAGGGAGGTGAATGCAAGAGTTTTGGAAAGAGGGGCAAGTATGAAGTCTGTTGGGGATGAGAGAGCTTGGGAAGTGAGTCAGTTGTTGTTCGCTGATGATACAGCGCTGGTGGCTGATTCATGTGAGAAACTGCAGAAGCTGGTGACTGAGTTTGGTAAAGTGTGTGGAAGAAGAAAGTTAAGAGTAAATGTGAATAAGAGCAAGGTTATTAGGTACAGTAGGGTTGAGGGTCAAGTCAATTGGGAGGTGAGTTTGAATGGAGAAAAACTGGAGGAAGTGAAGTGTTTTAGATATCTGGGAGTGGATCTGCAGCGGATGGAACCATGGAAGCGGAAGTGGATCATAGGGTGGGGGAGGGGGCGAAAATTCTGGGGGCCTTGAAGAATGTGTGGAAGTCGAGAACATTATCTCGGAAAGCAAAAATGGGTATGTTTGAAGGAATAGTGGTTCCAACAATGTTGTATGGTTGCGAGGCGTGGGCTATGGATAGAGTTGTGCACAGGAGGATGGATGTGCTGGAAATGAGATGTTTGAGACAATGTGTGGTGTGAGGTGGTTTGATCGAGTAAGAAACGTAAGGGTAAGAGAGATGTGTGGAAATAAAAAAAAGTGTGGTTGAGAGAGCAGAAGAGGGTGTTTTGAAATGGTTTGGGCACATGGAGAGAATGAGTGAGGAAAGATTGACCAAGAGGATATATGTGTCGGAGGTGGAGGGAACGAGGAGAAGAGGGAGACCAAATTGGAGGTGGAAAGATGGAGTGAAAAAGATTTTGTGTGATCGGGGCCTGAACATGCAGGAGGGTGAAAGGAGGGCAAGGAATAGAGTGAATTGGAGCGATGTGGTATACCGGGGTTGACGTGCTGTCAGTGGATTGAATCAAGGCATGTGAAGCGTCTGGGGTAAACCATGGAAAGCTGTGTAGGTATGTATATTTGCGTGTGTGGACGTATGTATATACATGTGTATGGGGGTGGGTTGGGCCATTCTTTCGTCTGTTTCCTGCGCTACCTCGCTAATGCGGGAAATGGCGAATAGTATGAAAAAAAAAAAAATATATATATATATGTATGTAGCATTTATGGATCTGGAGAAGGCATATGATAGAGTTGATAGAGATGCTCTGTGGAAGGTATTAAGAATATATGGTGTGGGAGGCAGTTGGAAGAAGCAGTGGAAAAGTTTTTATCGAGGATGTAAGGCATGTGTACGTGTAGGAAGAGAGGAAAGTGATTGGTTCTCAGTGAATGTAGGTTTGCGGCAGGGGTGTGTGATGTCTCCATGGTCGTTTATTTGTTTATGGATGGGGTTGTTAGGGAGGTGAATGCAAGAGTTTTGGAAAGAGGGGCAAGTATGCAGTCTGATGTGGATTAGAGAGCTTGGGAAGCGAGTCAGTTGGTGTTCGCTGATGATACAGCGCTGGTGGCTGATTCATGTAAGAAACTGCAGAAGCTGGTGACTGAGTTTGGTAAAGTGTGTGGAAGAAGAAAGTTAAGAGTAAATGTGAATAAGAGCAAGGTTATTAGGTACAGTAGGGTTGAGGGTCAAGTTAATTGGGAGGTAAGTTTGAATGGAGAAAAACTGAAGGAAGTAAAGTGTTTTAGATATCTGGGAGTGGATCTGCAGCGGATGGAACCATGGAAGCGGAAGTGAATCATAGGGTGGGGGAGGGAGCGAAAATTCATTTGAGCCTTGAAGAATGTTTGGAAGTCGAGAACATTACTCGGAAAGGAAAAATGGGTATGTTTGAAGGAATAGTGGTTCCAACAATGTTGTATGGTTGCGATGCGTGGGCTATGGATAGAGTTGTGCGCAGGAGGATGGATTTGCTGGAAATGAGATGTCTGAGGACAATATGTGGTGTGAGGTGGTTTGATCGAGTAAGAAACGTAAGGGTAAGAGAGATATGTGGAAATAAAAAAAAGTGTGGTTGAGAGAGCAGAATAAGGTTCCTTGAAATGGTTTGGGCACATGGAGAGAATGAGTGAGGAAAGATTGACCAAGAGGATATATGTGTCGGAGGTGGAGGGAACGAGGAGAAGTGGGAGACCAAATTGGAGGTGGAAAGATGGAGTGAAAAAGATTTTGAGTGATCGGGGCCTGAACATGCAGGAGGGTGAAAGGAGGGCAAGGAATAGAGTGAATTGGAGCGATGTGGTATACCGGGGTTGACGTGCTGTCAATGGATTGAATCAAGGCATGTGAAGCGTCTGGGGTAAACAATAGAAAGTTGATGTGGGGCCTGGATGTGGAAAGGGAGCTGTGGTTTCGGTGCATTATTACATGACAGCTAGAGACTGAGTGTGAACGAATGGGGCCTTTGGTGTCTTTTTCTAGGCTACCTCGCACACATGAGAGGGGAGAGGGTTGTTATTCCATGTGGTGACGGAGTGGCGATGGGAACAAATAAAGGCAGACGGTATGAATTATGTACATGTGTATATATGTATATGTCTGTGTGTGTATATATATGTGTACATTGAGATGTATAGGTATGTATATTTGCGTGTGTGGACGT
>NC_092257.1:6672785-6675285 GCF_036320965.1 Panulirus ornatus
CTCCATGGTTGTTTAATTTGTTTATGGATGGGGTTGTTAGGGAGGTGAATGCAAGAGTTTTGGAAAGAGGGGCAAGTATGAAGTCTGTTGGGGATGAGAGAGCTTGGGAAGTGAGTCAGTTGTTGTTCGCTGATGATACAGCGCTGGTGGCTGCTTCATGTGAGAAACTGCAGAAGCTGGTGACTGAGTTTGGTAAAGTGTGTGGAAGAAGAAAGTTAAGAGTAAATGTGAATAAGAGCAAGGTTATTAGGTACAGTAGGGTTGAGGGTCAAGTCAATTGGGAGGTGAGTTTGAATGGAGAAAAACTGGAGGAAGTGAAGTGTTTTAGATATCTGGGAGTGGATCTGGCAGCGGATGGAACCATGGAAGCGGAAGTGGATCATAGGGTGGGGGAGGGGGCGAAAATTCTGGGGGCCTCGAAGAATGTGTGGAAGTCGAGAACATTACCTCGGAAAGCAAAAATGGGTATGTTTGAAGGAATAGTGGTTCCAACAATGTTGTATGGTTGCGAGGCATGGGCTATGGATAGAGTTGTGCACAGGAGGATGGATGTGCTGGAAATGAGATGTTTGAGGACAATGTGTGGTGTGAGGTGGTTTGATCGAGTGAGTAACGTAAGGGTAAGAGAGATGTGTGGAAATAAAAAGAGCGTGATTGAGAGAGCAGAAGAGGGTGTTTTGAAGTGGTTTGGGCACATGGAGAGAATGAGTGAGGAAAGATTGACCAAGAGGATATATGTGTCGGAGGTGGAGGGAACGAGGAGAAGAGGGAGACCAAATTGGAGGTGGAAAGATGGAGTGAAAAAGATTTTGTGTGATCGGGGCCTGAACATGCAGGAGGGTGAAAGGAGGGCAAGGAATAGAGTGAATTGGAGCGATGTGGTATACCGGGGTTGACGTGCTGTCAGTGGATTGAATCAAGGCATGTGAAGCGTCTGGGGTAAACCATGGAAAGCTGTGTAAGTATGTATATTTGCGTGTGTGGACGTATGTATATACATGTGTATGGGGGTGGGTTGGGCCATTTCTTTCGTCTGTTTCCTTGCGCTACCTCGCAAACGCGGGAGACAGCGACAAAGCAAAAAAAAAAAATATATATACATATATATATATAAATGGGAAACAGAAGAAGGAGTCACGCGGGGAGTGATCATCCTCCTCGAAGGCTCAGAGTGGGGTGCCTAAATGTGTGTGGATGTAACCAAGATGTGAAAAAAGGAGAGATAGGTAGTATGTTTGAGGAAAGGAACCTGGATGTTTTGGCTCTGAGTGAAACGAAGCTCAAGGGTAAAGGGGAAGAGTGGTTTGGAAATGTCTGGGGAGTGAAGTCAGGGGTTAGTGAGAGGACAAGAGCAAGGGAAGGAGTAGCAATACTCCTGAAACAGGAGTTGTGGGAGTATGTGATAGAATGTAAGAAAGTAAATTCTCTATTAATATGGGTAAAATTGAAAGTTGATGGAGAGAGGTGGGTGATTATTGGTGCATATGCACCTGGGCATGAGAAGAAAGATCATGAGAGGCAAGTGTTTTGGGAGCAGCTAAATGAGTGTGTTAGCGGTTTTGATGCACGAGACCGGGTTATAGTGATGGGTGATTTGAATGCAAAGGTGAGTAATGTGGCAGTTGAGGGAATAATTGGTATGCATGGGGTGTTCAGTGTTGTAAATGGAAATGGTGAAGAGCTTGTAGATTTATGTGCTGAAAAAGGACTGATGATTGGGAATACCTGGTTTAAAAAGCGAGATATACATAAGTATACTTATGTAAGCAGGAGAGATGGCCAGAGAGCGTTATTGGATTACGTGTTAATTGACAGGCGTGCGAAAGAGAGACTTTTGGATGTTAATGTGCTGAGAGGTGCAACTGGAGGGATGTCTGATCATTATCTTGTGGAGGCTAAGGTGAAGATTAGTATGGGTTTTCAGAAAAGAGGAGTGAATGTTGGGGTGAAGAAGGTGGTGAGAGTAAGTGAGCTTGGGAAGGAGACCTGTGTGGGGAAGTACCAGGAGAGACTGTGTACAGAATGGAAAAAGGTGAGAACAATGGAAGTAAGGGGAGTGGGGGAGGAATGGGATGTATTTAGGGAATCAGTGATGGATTGCGCAAAAGATGCTTGTGGCATGAGAAGAGTGGGAGGTGGGCTGTTTAGAAAGGGTAGTGAGTGGTGGGATGAAGAAGTAAGAGTATTAGTGAAAGAGAAGAGAGAGGCATTTGGACGATTTTTGCAGGGAAAAAATGCAATTGAGTGGGAGAAGTATAAAAGAAAGAGACAGGAGGTCAAGAGAAAGGTGCAAGAGGTGAAAAAAAGGGCAAATGAGAGTTGGGGTGAGAGACTATCAGTAAATTTTAGGGAGAATAAAAAGATGTTCTGGAAGGAGGTAAATAGGGTGCGTAAGACAAGGGAGCAAATGGGAACTTCAGTGAAGGGCGTAAATGGGGAGGTGATAACAAGTAGTGGTGATGTGAGAAGGAGATGGAATGAGTATTTTGAAGGTTTGTTG
>NC_092257.1:6680285-6770967 GCF_036320965.1 Panulirus ornatus
CATTGTACAAAGGCAAAGGGGATAAGAGTGAGTGCTCAAATTACAGAGGTATAAGTTTGTTGAGTATTCCTGGTAAATTATATGGGAGGGTATTGATTGAGAGGGTGAAGGCATGTACAGAGCATCAGATTGGGGAAGAGCAGTGTGGTTTCAGAAGTGGTAGAGGATGTGTGGATCAGGTGTTTGCTTTGAAGAATGTATATGAGAAATACTTAGAAAAGCAAATGGATTTGTATGTAGCATTTATGGATCTGGAGAAGGCATATGATAGAGTTGATGGAGATGCTGTGTGGAAGGTTTTAAGAATATATGGTGTGGGAGGCAAGTTGTAAGAAGCAGTGAAAAGTCTTTATCGAGGATGTAAGGCATGTGTACGTGTAGGAAGAGAGGAAAGTGATTGGTTCTCAGTGAATGTAGGTTTGCGGCAGGGGTGTGTGATGTCTCCATGGTTGTTTAATTTGTTTATGGATGGGGTTGTTGGTGAGGTGAATGCAAGAGTTTTGGAAAGAGGGGCAAGTATGCAGTCTGATGTGGATTAGAGAGCTTGGGAAGCGAGTCAGCTGTTGTTCGCTGATGATACAGCGCTGGTGGCTGATTCATGTAAGAAACTGCAGAAGCTGGTGACTGAGTTTGGTAAAGTGTGTGAAAGAAGAAAGTTAAGAGTAAATGTGAATAAGAGCAAGGGTATTAGGTACAGTAGGGTTGAGGGTCAAGTCAACTGGGAG
The DNA here is from genome assembly GCF_036320965.1 of Panulirus ornatus. Classification (NCBI taxonomy): domain Eukaryota; kingdom Metazoa; phylum Arthropoda; class Malacostraca; order Decapoda; family Palinuridae; genus Panulirus; species Panulirus ornatus. The sequence continues at coordinate 6,681,011 of NC_092257.1, forward strand.
GTAAGTTTGAATGGAGAAAAACTGAAGGAAGTAAAGTGTTTTAGATATCTGGGAGTGGTTCTGGCAGCGGATGGAACCATGGAAGCGGAAGTGAATCATAGGGTGGGGGAGGGAGCGAAAATTCTTTGAGCCTTGAAGAATGTTTGGAAGTCGAGAACATTATCTCGGAAAGGAAAAATGGGTATGTTTGAAGGAATAGTGGTTCCAACAATGTTGTATTGTTCCGATGCGTGGGCTATGGATAGAGTTGTGCGCAGGAAGGTGGATGTGCTGGAAATGAGATGTCTGAGGACAATATGTGGTGTGAGGTGGTTTGATCGAGTAAGTAATGTAAGGATAAGAGAGATATGTGGAAATAAAAAAAGTGTGGTTGAGAGAGCAGAATAAGGTGTCTTGAAATGGTTTGGGCACATGGAGAGAATGAGTGAGGAAAGATTGACCAAGAGGATATATGTGTCGGAGGTGGAGGGAACGAGGAGAAGTGGGAGACCAAATTGGAGGTGGAAAGATGGAGTGAAAAAGATTTTGAGTGATCGGGGCCTGAACAGGAGGTTGAAAGGCGTGCAAGGAATAGAGTGAATTGGAACGATGTGGTATAACGGGGTCGACGTTCTGTCAATGGATTGAACCAGGGCATGTGAAGCGTCTGGGGTAAACCATGCAAAGTTGTGTGGGGCCTGGATGTGGAAAGGGAGCTGTGGTTTCGGTGCATTATTACATGACAGCTAGAGACTGAGTGTGAACGAATGGGGCCTTTGGTGTCTTTTCCTAGCGCTACCTCGCACACATGAGAGGGGAGAGGGTTGTTATTCCATGTGTGACGGGGTGGCGATGGGAACAAATAAAGGCAGACAGTATGAATTATGTACATGTGTATATATGTATATGTCTGTGTGTGTATATATATGTGTACATTGAGATGTATAGGTATGTATATTTGCGTGTGTGGACGTGTATGTATATACATGTGTATATGGGCGGGGTGGGCCATTCTTTCGTCTGTTTCCTTGCGCTACCTCGCTAACGCGGGAGACAGCGACAGAGCAAAATAAATATAGATAAATAAATAATATATATACATATATATATATATATATATATATATATATATATATATATATATATATATATATATATATATATATATATATATATATATATATATATATATATATATATATATATATATATATATATATATATATATATATATATATATATATTATACAGTCCCTTAGCCTAGCGGTTAGCATGCCTGCCTCTTGCACAAGGGGTCCCAGGTTCGATCCTGGCTGATGGAGCTTTGTATGTTCTATGAAGGTGCGCGTTCATATACACTTTATTCGTATATATATAAATATATATATATATATATATATATATATATATATATATATATATATATATATATATATATATATATATATTTCTTTTTTTTTTTTTTTTGCCTTGTCGCTGTCTCTCGCGTTTGCGAGGTAGCGCAAGGAAACAGACGAAAGAAATGGCCCAACCCACCCCCATACACATGTATATACATACGTCCACACATGCAAATATACATACCTACACAGCTTTCCATGGTTTACCCCAGACGCTTCACATGCCCTGATTCAATCCACTGACAGCACGCCAACCCCGGTATACCACATCGATCCAATTCACTCTATTCCTTGCCCTCCTTTCACCCTCCTCCATGTTTACCCCATGACACAAAATCTTTTTCACTCCATCTTTCCACCTCCAATTTGGTCTCCCACTTCTCCTCGTTCCCTCCACCTCCGACACATATATCCTCTTGGTCAATCTTTCCTCACTCATTCTCTCCATGTGCCCAAACCATTTCAAAACACCCCCTTCTGCTCTCTCAACCACGCTCTTTTTATATACATATATATATATATATATATATATATATATATATATATATATATATACATATATATATATATATATATATATATATATATATATATATATATATATATATATATATATATATATATATATATATATATGTATATATATATATATATATATATATATATATATATATATATATATATATATATATATATATATTTATATATATATAAATATCCCTGGGGATAGGGGAGAAAGAATACTTCCCACGTATTCCCTGCGTGTCGTAGAAGGCGACTAAAAGGGAAGGGAGCGGGGGGCTGGAAATCCTCCCCTCTCGTTTTTTTTTTTTTTTTTTTTTTTTTTTCCAAAAGAAGGAACAGAGAAGGGGGCCAGGTGAGGATATTCCCTCAAAGGCCCAGTCCTCTGTTCTTAGCGCTACCTCGCTAATGCGGGAAATGGCGAATAGTATGAAAAAAAAAAAAATATATATATAAATATTTATATATATATATATATATATATATATATATATATATATATATATATATATATATATATATATATATATATATACATATTTTTTTTCTTTTTCTTTTAAACTTCGCCATTTCCCGCGTTAGCGAGGTAGCGTTAAGAACAGATTACTGGGCCTTTTTTGGAATGTCCTCACCTGGCCCCCTCTGCTCCTTCTTCTGGAAAATTTGAAAAAAAGAGAGAAAAAAAAAACGAGAGGGGAGGATTTCCAGCCTCCCACTCCCTCCCCTTTTAGTCGCCTTCTACGACACGCAGGGAATACGTGGGAAGTATTCTTAATCCCCTATCCCCAGGGAAAATATATATATATATATATATATATATATATATATATATATATATATATATATATATATATATATATATATATATATATATATATATATATATATATATATATATCTGTCCCACTATATGTCTATGTATGTATCCTTTTCTCTTCGTCCAAGTCTATATTTCTCTCTCTCTCTCTCTCTCTCTCTCTCTCTCTCTCTCTCTCTCTCTCTCTCTCTCTCTCTCTCTCTTCTTGCACCCGCTGCAGACAGAGCTATAACAACAAGCCTGAGATCCGGGACGTCGTACAACACATCCCTGAAATGTTGGACTTGCACCTCACCTGAGCCATAACCCGCCTGGTATGTAGGGTAAACAATACCACCACAATTGTCTTCGTCCACACCAATAGAGACGCCCTCTCTTTTTTTCTTTTTGTCCATCTTCCTGCCAGTAATCGGATTTCTACCCCTGAGACGCGCCTGCAGCAGCTGGTGGCGCGTGAGGAGAAATATAGAAGGTAGGAGCGGAGGAGGGAGGGAATGAGAGGGAGGGAGAGGGAGAACACTCGAGGGGGGTGTTCCATCCGACCCCCACCCTCTCCGAGCCTCACCACCCAGGGTTTACATTCTCCGCTCGAACGCGATCAACAAACAGCTCGGAAACCCTCTGGCCGCGTCCAGTTTAGTTCAGTAGTGTTCTAGTAACAACCCTAAAGTGCCATAATATTATTGCTAAAGCTAGGTCATTATTGGGCTTGGATACTGTAGTTTTAGACATTGATTTAAGAAGGTAATGAGATAATGAAGTGGTAAGAGAGGCAGGTAGCTCTCGACTGGCTGTCCTGCTCCTCCCTTTTGAAACTTTTGACACCAGGTGTCATCTCAGAGCAAACAAGCCTCTCGTGCGCTCTCGTTGGTTGATAGCCTGTGCCCTTTCCTGCTCTCACTGGCTGGCTTTACACGACGCCATACCTCGAGTAAATACGTACCCTGTTAGATACACCAACGAGCTAAGCGCAAAGCGACAGAGGAACGGCTTTCTACAGTGTTGACTGACGGATATGGAGCATATCGATCACCAAGGAGGGAGTCGGTTCCACTCTCTGAGGAGATGGTTTAAGAATGTTTCAACGATCATTTTTTATTTTTTAGATCGATCACAAGATGGAAAATCTAAACTGCTGAGGACGACGTTACGACCGTCTGGAAAAAAAAATGACTTGGCTCTCAATTTGACTCTTCACAGTCAGGTCAAAAGACGCACCAATCATACACCATACGTTGAGGGCATGTGTGGTGAAGCAGATGCGCCCATGCCATACATACCCTCGCCTGTACACGTTCTTGAAGACGAATGGATAACAGTGTCCCAGGATTCCGTTGACATAAGTAGTGCTGTATTCTACAGGCGGTGGAGGAAGTGCCGTAGAAGGTGGGGTTGAGGGTCAGAGGTAAACGGCTGTCTAGCACACCAGGCTGTTACACTTGGTGATGAAGGGGTACCACACACGGGGCAACACTGCTCCAGGGACCCCACCAGTAGGTCTTACTGGAACACCTCTTCCTCTTGCCCACGACGGTACAATACTTAAACACGACGGTACGACACTTGACAACGACTGTACGACACTTGACCACGAAGATACGACATCTTGAGCACGACGATACGACTCTTGAGCACGACGGTACGACACTTGTGGATGACATTACGACACAAGCGCGATGGTACGACAATTAAGCACGACGGTACGACTCTTGACCACGACGGTACGACACTTGTGAACGGCGGCACGATATTTTAGCACGACGGTACGACCCAAGAGCATGACGGTCCGAGCTATGGGTATGATGGCGTGATCTTTAACTGACTCGCACGGACCAGATCGAATTGACATACCCATCGATCGGTACCGTCTTGCTCCGGAGCTTCACAATAGGGGTTCATATTTCCTGTTATTCTACAATACGGTCAGGACCATCCCCAGTGACCCTCGAGCTGTGGCCCAGCTGCTCCAGAACATACAAAGGAAAACAACAAAACAGAAAATATCGAGTCGATCTCTTTTTATCAGCGGAAGAAATCGCACAGAAGCAGCAGGTCAAGCCGAACCCGCTTGGCCTTGAGAACGAGAACTTGAAGGCACACTGTGGATGTGCCTAGCGAACTTCCACCCTCTTCAGCAACGCTTTCCATGCCGCCCCAGCTTAATGTGGCAAGTCCTCAACTTCTACTGAGGCTTGACAGTCTAATCCACACACGCCATTAGTGTAAGGTCTCGCCAATATGTTCATATAACCAAGGCTCGCCCCCCCCCCCGTAATAGGGTCCTAAGAAGCAATCAGGCAATTGTTGGCCACACCTCTGGCGCAGTAACAACTGCCACTACTAAGAACATTCTAACGTCAACACGTACTCACAGCTTCAGGATCTGGTGTGGAAATATAGAGAAGAATCGTGAAGTTCCATGTGTGGCGGGGGATTTAGGAAGGCGTGGTTCAGACCCAGTGTATTGTGTAGTGTATGCAGGCGAGGTGCGCCTAGGACGCGCCGCTGGTGACGTCTGGGACGCTGGCGGGGTTGAGCGCCAGATATCCTGAGGACGACAGAGCATTTCACGTGAACAGGAAGCACACGACCTCTGAAGACGAATAAGATCATAGAGCGAACAGACACAAGATGAGAATCTTAATGAGGATGGAAGCGTGGTGGATAGACTGATGGTAAGGGTAAAGAAATGAGTAACAGAATGAGGGAGATCTATAAGGTGGCACTTTGCCATACTCCCTTGGTAACTAGTACACCTTTTAACGTCATTTCTTGTATTTACAGCAAACCAATTCTCACGTCAAGACTCTAACGCAACATTCTATCTCTGTCCTTCAGCAATTTCTTCTTTTTTTTTTACCTTCGTTGTCTTGAATTTAAGGAGGCTGGAAGGAAAACATACCTTGCGATAGCAAAAAAGAAAAAATCCATTTGGCGCGAGATGTGGCGACAAAGAAACAGGAGGCAGGGTGAACGTTGGTATGGATGAGCGTGGGGCCGCGTGCAGCCACCGTGGTGCTCCCGGGGACAAGCCTTGCACGGGTCACCTTCCCAGGCACTCGCTGGGACCGTCTCAGAATAAATACGGAAGCGTGTGTGTGTGTGTGTGTGTGTGTGTGTGTGTGTGTGTGTGTCTCCAATATGTGGATACTACCTGCATCTATAGTACAGCTACTACTCCTAGCATCAATATAATGTTATTACGGAGTAGCCAGCTTGAATACTCTTCGTTGTAGTCATATCTTAAATGACATAGTCCCCCTGTAATACGACTCTTCGTCTCATCCGTTTTCTAAACCATTTTGCCCCACAGCCGTCTAGTTATGGTGCAGCAAGTGCCACATTTACCCATAAACGTTGGATCAGTATTCGCCTCATGCGCTGGTAACGTTCAGCATTCAGAGATGCAGTTCAAATTTGTTTATTTTATGGAGAAAGATAGAGGAGAACTTGCACATGAGTTTTTAGCGAAGGACAGGACTGGAATTTAAATTTCTCTTATCTGGTCTCTCTCTCTCTCTCTCTCTCTCTCTCTCTCTCTCTCTCTCTCTCTCTCTCTCTCTCTCTTTCCAGGGGTCCAAATATTTTTTTTTCCTGTGCTCAATGCTGCGTGGTGGTATCAGGCAGCTTGTATGGTGATATGTTTCTGGGACAGTCCCTCGGTATATTTTCTCATGCACACATATACACACACACACACATACACACACACACACACACACACACCATTCTATGGTGTCATGGATAAAGTTACTGTCTATCTTTTTTTCTTTCCCGTCACCATTACGTGCAAGCACTGTGGCAAAAACTCCTTTGCCTGAAGGTACGACGACCACAAGTAGTCTCCGCGGCTGAGTGTATGTGCGCGGTACCTGATGAACTCTTGCGCAGGTGCGCAGCCTTAAGGGATCATGTGGCCTTCATACAAGGCTCATGGTTCACATGAAGGGATCTCGCCGTGTGTGCTGACGACGCGAGCAGACACACTGGGGCAGACCTGTTGAAATGATTTTCCAAGACGTCGCTGGAGACAGACGAAGTGGCGAGGGGGCAGCAAAGGATAATCTTCATTGAAAAAGGAAATCGAGAGGAGGCGCTGAACTGAACTACACACAGGGCTCCCTGAGTTCTTTTTTTCATCAATTTATTCCGCCCACGGGTCGACAAACCTAGTGACAGAACCACAAGGTCAAACGTTGTATACAGTAGCACTCGTGCCTCATAGGGCACGTTGCAGGATTATGCGTACATACATGCATACATGCATTCAGCACACACACACACACACACACACACACACACACACACACACACACACTGGTAGAGGAGCTTACATGTAAGTATAAAGTTAACGTCTACCAAAATGTGGATGACCCACAAGAATTGAGTAAATATTTACAAAGATCAAGTCATGTCCCTGTGGTAACAAGTCTTTAACAGCGGCCGGCATTCAAGGCGATGATGGTGAAGGGTGTTGGCGTTGGGACGGTCAGTTTACAAGTAGAATAGAGTAGTGAGGCCCATCGTCTTTCTGAGAGACCTACCACACTGGCCGGCGGTGCCCTAAGTCTGGCACTAGCAACACTGTCTTCGAACCATAGTTAGTTCATGACGACGACCAGACTTGTGGCAGCAAGGAAGAAAGTTATCATAGTAATGGACTGAAACACTGTGAACCCGTTCAGTATCCCTTCGTTGTACTGTTAACTTCGACATGAGCGGCTGAGGGGAAGGGAAGGGGTATCATGCACTGGAAGGGGGTCATGCAGGGGAAAGGGGTCATGCAGGGGAAAGGGTCATGCATAACAAACCTTAGATTGCTGCGAAAGCGTGAGGTCAGTGCGGGACGGAGAGAAGAGAAAGATGGGTAATTTGTATCTGGACTTATGAAAAGCATTTGACACTGTCCCGCATGGAAGGCTGAATAAAGAAACTGGCTCACCAGGTGGGAATAAGGGGGGGAGGCTCCATCGTTGGACAGATAATCATAGTGGGAGGGAACAAACAATACATGGCAAAGGAGCTTTATCGAAATGGGTTGAGCTTAGTAGTGGATTGCTGCAAGGTTCAGTTCTGGGACCATTGCTCTCCTTAATCGATGTAAATGACTTGCCAAACTGTATGGACTCCTGCCTGAGAACGTTTGCAGATGATATTCCCAACAAAGCTTTTGCCCAAGTCCATCCTAAGGAGATGAGTTAAGGAGACCAGCTGTCTGCTGATAAACGTTAGAATTGTAATTAAGTTCACGAATAAGGAAATATTCAGAGAGCAACTCACGGCCTATAATAAAGCTAAAACTGGAATATGCTTCTTAAATTTGGTCACCTCAACCTAAAAAACATAAAGGGCCAGTGGAGTAAGTCCTGAGGAGGGCTTAAGGATGGCACGAGAATTGCGGAAAGCGACTTGCAGGGAAGGAGTTGTAGCCCTAAACATTTTCCCTTGGAAAAGAGAAGAGTTACGGGTGATCTGATCGCAACATTCAAGTTTTGAAAACCATGACAGATAGTCAACAGCTCTTCGAAAGATGTAGGAGTATAACAGCCCGAGAAAAAAGCATGAAATTAAGTAAGAAACTTGTTTTGAAAATATCTACAGTTTTCAACCCATGACAGTCAACAATTCTTCGAAAGATGTAGGAGTGCAACAGCCAGAGGACGAAACATGAAAATAAGCAAGAAACTTGTTTTTAAAAAAGTCTTCAAAAGTACTGGAACTTTACTTTGCTACAACGGTGGGTGAATGGAGCTGACTCAATTAAGATAAAAAACAAATGCTGACAGCATAAAGAAGTTTAAAGTTTTGTAGGATAACAGAGATGACTCAAGAGGAGGGATCTCACCGGGTGCTAAACTCCCTCAGCGGACAGTAAAATAAATAGATTATTACATATGTTTGATTTATAAAGGGACCTAGATTAATTCAGAGCTGGTCCAAGACCACGCTGATGACGTTCAACCTCAGTATATACCAAGCATTGAGGATGAGACACAGTGAAAGAAGACCTTGATACATATGGTATGGATCGAGAATACAAGCTGCTGGAGTGGGACTTGGGAGTCGACATGTCATCTAACCTGTCACTACAGCTCCACCTTAAGCCTCTTAAAACAGCTCACAGAGCCAGTAGAGAGGTTCCAGGGGAGGGCAACCAAGATGGTACACCAGAATTCAAAACGCTGAATTACAGTTAAGGGATGGAGACCAATATATTGTTCATCCTAGATGAGAAGGAAAGTAATAGGTGGCTTGACCACAGCCTTCAAGTTTCTAAACCATTTTGAACACTCTCTCGAAAGACGGAGAAGACACTGTGATCAGAAGAGAGTGTCAGAAAAGGTGTTAAGAAGTACTTTTGTCGTGCCAAAGTTGTGAACGAGTTGAATGAGCAAAATACTTTTATGGCGTCAGGGGGAAAGTTCAAGAGATGGGTTACCCCATCGAGTGCACAGCTCCCTCCCTGTGCAGTACAAATATGTAAACACCCAAGCAGACTGGCAGACTGGTTGAGATTTAGCACCTTTAACAGTAAAAAATGTCATGGGGTTAAGACGACTAGCCTCACAGATGGTACCGACGCACTAGCCTCACAGATGGCACCAGCACACTAGCCTCACAGATGGCACCAGCACGCTAGCCTCACAGATGGCACCAGCACACTAGCCTCACAGATGGCACCAGCACGCTAGCCTCACAGATGGCACCGACGCACTAGCCTCACAGATGGCACCAGCACACTAGCCTCACAGATGGCACCAGCACGCTAGCCTCACAGATGGCACCAGCACACTAGCCTCACAGATGGCACCAGCACACTAGCCTCGCAGATGGCACCAGCACGCTAGCCTCACAGATGGCACCGACGCACTAGCCTCACAGATGGCACCAGCACACTAGCCTTACAGATGGCACCAGCACGCTAGCCTCACAGATGGCACCAGCACGCTAGCCTCACAGATGGCACCAGCACACTAGCCTCACAGATGGCACCAGCACGCTAGCCTCACAGATGGCACCGACTCACTAGCCTCACAGATGGCACCAGCACGCTAGCCTCACAGATGGCACCAGCACGCTAGCCTCACAGATGGCACCAGCACGCTAGCCTCACAGATGGCACCAGCACACTAGCCTCACAGATGGCACCAGCACGCTAGCCTCACAGATGGCACCGACTCACTAGCCTCACAGATGGCACCGACGCACTAGCCTCACAGATGGCACCAGCACACTAGCCTCACAGATGGCACCAGCACGCTAGCCTCACAGATGGCACCAGCACGCTAGCCTCACAGATGGCACCAGCACACTAGCCTCACAGATGGCACCAGCACGCTAGCCTCACAGATGGCACCGACTCACTAGCCTCACAGATGGCACCGACTCACTAGCTTCACAGATGGCACCAGCACGCTAGCCTCACAGATGGCACCAGCACGCTAGCCTCACAGATGGCACCAGCACGCTAGCCTTACAGATGGTACCAGCACGCTAGCCTCACAGATGGCACCAGCACACTAGCCTCACAGATGGCACCAGCACGCTAGCCTCACAGATGGCACCGACTCACTAGCCTCACAGATGGCACCGACGCACTAGCCTCACAGATGGCACCAGCACACTAGCCTCACAGATGGCACCAGCACGCTAGCCTCACAGATGGCACCAGCACACTAGCCTCACAGATGGCACCAGCACGCTAGCCTCACAGATGGCACCAGCACGCTAGCCTCACATATGGCACCGACTCACTAGCCTCACAGATGGCACCGACGCACTAGCCTCACAGATGGCACCAGCACACTAGCCTCACAGATGGCACCAGCACGCTAGCCTCACAGATGGCACCAGCACGCTAGCCTCACAGATGGCACCAGCACACTAGCCTCACAGATGGCACCGACGCACTAGCCTCACAGATGGCACCAGCACACTAGCCTCACAGATGGCACCAGCACGCTAGCCTCACAGATGGCACCGACTAACTAGCCTCACAGATCGCACCGACGCACTAGCCTCACAGATGGCACCAGCACAATAGCCTCACAGATGGCACCAGCACAATAGCCTCGGAGAGTCACTATGTCCTGGTACAGTCACTGTGTATTAGGACGGTTACTGTGTCCCGGCACCAGTAACTGCGTCCCAGGACGGTCACTGTGTCCCGGCACCAGTAACTGCGTCCCAGGACGGTTACTGTGTCCCGGCACCAGTAACTGCGTCCCAGGACGGTTACTGTGTCCCGGCACCAGTAACTGCGTCCCAGGACGGTCACTGTGTCCCGGCACCAGTAACTGCGTCCCAGGACGGTTAATGTGTCCCGGCACCAGTAACTGCGTCCCAGGACGGTTACTGTGTCCCGGCACCAGTAACTGCGTCCCAGGACGGTCACTGTGTCCCGGCAACAGTAACTGCGTCCCAGGACGGTCACTGTGTCCCGGCAACAGTAACTGCGTCCCAGGACGGTCACTGTGTCCCGGCAACAGTAACTGCGTCCCAGGACGGTCACTGTGTCCCGGCACCAGTAACTGCGTCCCAGGACGGTCACTGTGTCCCGGTGCACTCGGAGAAATGTCGCCATTATATCGGTTAGGATTAACAGAAGAAAAACCAACGTTTTCTGGTCATAACGTAAAGTGTCGTCGTAATCTCTGGTCTTGTAAAAACCCTCAGTTTTACAGCAAGCAGAACGCAAGGTATTAAACTGTAATACGCGTATTACATCATTCATCCTGGCATGTATCGTCAAGCACATTGTAAACATTTACTTGCCCGCTGGCGAAGGATGACAACTCGCCTCACAGTCAGTTGCTAGATACCTCCACTGCTGCCTTATGTTCTTATGTGTTCTTGCGTAAGGAATCCCAGGGCTGTACCGGCTACAGTGGCATAGATAGATTCTGTAACGGGGATCATCTATACGAATTTTGTACAAACTAGATATGGCCATGTGGGATATAAATGGCCATGTGGGATATAAATGGCCATGTGGGATATAAATGGCCATGTGGGATATAAATGGCCATGTGGGATATAAATGGAAAAAAGAAGAAATCGTGGTCTTTCCTGCGTGACAAAAAGCAGGTGTGAAAAATATGAAATCAACACCTTGAACACAAGGGCACGACAATGCTTGACCTTTCATGTGACCTTTATGGGTCATACCGTCATACCGTCGTGCCCAAGGGCCGTACTACCATGCTCATGGGAGCCATCACTGGCTCCAATCTCCCCTGCCCGGCCAGAGGCCACCAATGGCTCTATCTCCCCTGCCCGGCCAGGGACCACCGATGACCCCATCTCCCTTGTGCGGCCAGAGGCCACCGATGCAGTAGTTCCTCTTCAAGGCAATGCAAATCATATCACTGTGTGCGATGCCTCCTGGCCCGGCCAAGTGGACCTTCGCTTTCCTTATGGACCATCTGCCCACCACCCGGGGTGGTGTGACCGCCACCATCACATCTCCCCACCACCCGGGGTGCTATAGCTGCCACTCTCACATCTCTCCATCACTCTGGGTTGTGGTGTAGCTGCCACCCTTACCATCACCTGGGGTATTATAGCTGCCATCCTCACATCTCTCCATCACCCTGGGTTGTGGTGTAGCTGCCATCCTCACCATCACCCTGGGTTGTGGTGTAGCTGCCATCCTCACCATCACCCTGGGTGGTGTAGCTGCCAGCCACCTTCACCATCCTGTACTTCACATAAAACACAAGAGCGTCGTGAAGGCTGGTACCAAGTTCATATATAGCGCTGTTTAACCCCAGAAATAGCGACAGCCGTTAGGACGAAAACACCCAACGACCATTATGAAAACTGGCCGAGTGGATAGTGTTGTGTGGGCACATGACGACCGACAGCCTAGGCTCGTCGTGGAGGAGGTAGGGTATGATATGACATTACGCCACCCGCTCCATCACTCACTCCACTCTGTCGTAAAGCGAGGGCGCTGAGGCTGTTTGATGGCGTGGTCGAGTGTGTCGGGCGTGGGAGGTGTGAACCAGCATACACATGGAGGTAAGGACACGCACCGGAGGAGTTCATGTTTTATGAACGGACGGGCCAGCGCCACACTACACGCACATAAACAAAGATTTAAACGACATTTATGAGTCTGGACGAATACCTCAGGCTACAAAGCACATTCTTTATAATGTAAAATTATTGTCACACAAGACATGGGGGGAGAAATGACACACACACACACACACACACACACATACACACACACTAGCCTAAGCCAGGTACCCATCCATCGACCAGCCTGGAGGAGAGGACGAACACGTAGGTTGTGTCTACCATAACCGAAACTCGAACTCATGAAGGTACGACCCTAAGCCAGCCTATGGTGACTCATGGACGTTAAAACTAACCACTACGCCACGGAGGCCCGTTGAAGGATGACGCCCCAGCGTCGGGCGTGCCGGAGAAATTAGTGAGCATAAAACCTTGCACTGCGTACAGCCCGTAGATCACAATAAGGTGTTATATGAGCAGTTTCGCTAGAGGCATAATGAAGGGGTGCCCACCTCCTGTTAAAAATTTCGTTTCATCTTTGGGAAAATGATGGAAATTAAGATGTCTGTAATATCGTTTACCCCCCCTCCCCACACACACACACACACACACGAGACAAGCCATGGCTACAAGGCTTGGAGTCTGTCCACATCATATGACACGCCATCGTCACAGTCTCCGAAAAAGTCAACAAACAGACGATGTTTAGCGCCATCTGCATTCAGTACAACTACGTTGGGATCGACGCTGATATGCGGAGCGTGTAATAATTCTTTCCTTTATATATCTTTGAGGGTGTGTATACATACTGCACTGTAGGGTAAGACACATGCAAGGTTAAGAGACGGGGCAACACAAGTGTTAAAACGCATTCTTTACAGCAATCACACAGAAGTGTAATGAAAACTAAAAGAACAAGTGACAGCTAAAAGAACAAAAACAACTTATCCTTGATAAGCAATAAACCAGCTAATGTGAATAATTACCTGTAGAGCATTTTTATTTTTTGTCTGGGTAGATTCTGTTATGGACCACGACGAAGATGAGCTGTTATGTTTACCACATTGAACACCTCCAACATTGCGGTGTGAGCGTAAAGACCAGAGATATTAAATGTTAATAGAGAAAACAGTTTGTGAGTGCCATCAAACATGAAATTTGTGAAAGAAAATTTATGCAGGAAATTAAAGAAAGAGAGACTTGGTATAGACTTCCGTGGTGTGACGGTTAGCGTTCCTGACCGTGAATCATTCACGGGCCACCAAGGATCGATCACATAGGTTCGAATCCTGGTTGCGGCAGTCGGTCCAGCTATTCATCCACCCTAAGAGGTTGGTCTATGAACTGGTTACCTGGCTTGGGGTAGAGCATATGCATATATATATGTATATATATATATATATATATATATATATATATATATATATATATATATATATTCTTTTCTTTTCTTTTAAACTATTCGCCATTTCCCGCGTTAGCGAAGTAGCGTTAGGAACAAAAGACTGGGCCTTTTTTGGAATATCCTCACCTGGCCCCCTCTGTTCCTTCTTTTGGAAAATTAAAAAAAAAACGAGAGGGGAGGATTTCCAGCCCCCCGCTCCCTCCCCTTTTAGTCGCCTTCTACGACACGCAGGGAATACGTGGGAAGTATTCTTAATCCCCTATCATCAGGGATAATATATATATATATATATATATATATATATATATATATATATATATATATATATATATATATATATATATATATATCAATAACCCGGTCTTGTGCATCAAAACCACTAACACACTCATTCAGCTGCTCCCAAAATACTTGCCTCTCATGATCTTTCTTCTCATGCCCAGGTGCATATGCACCAATAATCACCCATCTCTCTCCATCCACTTTCAGTTTTACCCATATTAATCTAGAATTTACTTTCTTACATTCTATCACATACTCCCACAACTCCTGTTTCAGGAGTAGTGCTACTGCTTCCCTTGCTCTTATCCTCTCACTAACCCCTGACTTTACTCCCAAGACATTCCCAAACCACTCTTCCCCTTTACCCTTGAACTTCGTTTCACTCAGAACCAAAACATCCAGGTTCCTTTAGTCAAACATACTACCTATCTCTCCTTTTTTCACATCTTGGTTACATCCACACACATTTAGACACCCCAATCTGAGCCTACGAGGAGGATGAGCACTCCCCGCGTGACTCCTTCATCAGTTTCCAATTTTAAAAACTTAAAATACAAGGAGGGGAGGATTTCTGGCCCCCCGCTCCCGTCTCCTCTAGTCGCCTTTTACGACACGTGAGGAACGCACAAGACCGGGTTATAGTGATGAGTGATTTGAATGCAAAGGTGAGTAATGTGGCAGTTGAGGGAATAATTGGTATACATGGGGTGTTCAGTGTTGTAAATGGAAATGGTGAAGAGATTGCAGATTTATGTGCTGAAAAAGGACTGGTGATTGGGAATACCTGGTTTAAAAAGAGAGATATACATAAGTATACGTATATAAGTAGGAGAGATGGCCAGAGAGCGTTATTGGATTACGTGTTGATTGACAGGCGCGCGAAAAAGAAACTTTTCGATGTTATTGTGCTGAGAGGTGCAACTGGAGGGATGTCTGATCATTATCTTGTGGAGGCGAAGGTGAAGATTTGTGGGGGTTTTCAGAAAAGAAGAGAGACTGTTGGAGTGAAGAGGGTGGTGAGAGTAAGTGAGCTTGGGAAGGAGACTTGTGTGAGGAAGTACCAGGAGAGACTGAGTACAGAATGGAAAAAGGTGAGAACAAAGGACGTAAGGGGAGTGGGGGAGTAATGGGATGTATTTAGGGAAGCAGTGATGGCTTGCGCAAAAGATGCTTGTGGCATGAGAAGCGTGGGAGGTGGGTTGATTAGAAAGGGTAGTGAGTGAAGAAGTAAGATAATTAGTGAAAGAGAAGAGAGAGGCATTTGGACGATTTTTGCAGAGAAGAAATGCAAATGAGTGGGAGATGTATAAAAGAAAGAGACAAGAGGTCAAGAGAAAGGTGCAAGAGGTGAAAAAGAGGGCAAATGAGAGTTGGGGTGAGAGAGTATCATTAAATTTTAGGGAGAATAAAAAGATATTCTGGAAGGAGGTAAATAAAGTGCGTAAGACAAGGGAGCAAATGGGAACTTCAGTGAAGGGGGCTAATGGGAAGGTGATAACAAGTAGTGGTGATGTGATAAGGAGATGGAGTGAGTATTTTGAAGGTTTGTTCAATGTGTTTGATGACAGAGTGGCAGACATAGGGTGTTTTGGTCGAAGTGGTGTGCAAAGTGAGAGAGTTAGGGAAAATGACTTGGTAAACAGAGAAGAGGAAGTAAAAGCTTTGCGGAAGATGAAAGCCGGCAAGGCAGCAGGTTTGGATGGTAATGGAGTTGAATCTATTAAAAAAGGGGGTGACTGTATTGTTGACTGGTTAGTAAGGTTATTTAACATAAGTATTATTAATAGTGAGGTGCCTATGCGTGCATAGAGCCATTGTACAAAGACAAAGGGGATAAGAGTGAGTGCTCAAATTACAGAGTTATAAGTCTGTTGAGTATTCCTGGTAAATTATATGGGAGGGTATTGATTGAGAGGGTGAAGGCATGTACAGAGCATCAGATTGGGGAAGAGCAGTGTGGTTTCAGAAGTGGTAGAGGATGTGTGGATCAGGTGTTTCCTTTAAAGATTGTATGTGAGAAATACTTAGAAAAGCAAATGGATTTGTATGTAGCATTTATGGATCTGGAGAAGGCATATGATAGAGTTAATAGAGATGCTCTGTGGAAGGTACTAAGAATATATGGTGTGGGAGGCAAGTTGTTAGAAGCAGTGAAAAGTTTTTATCGAGAATGTAAGGCATGTGTACGTTTAAGAAGAGAGGAAAGTGATTGGTTCTCAGTGAATGTAGGTTTCCGGAAGGGGTGTGTGATGTCCCCATTGTTGTTTGATTTGTTTATGGATGGGGTTGTTAGGGAGTTGAATGCAAGAGTCTTGGAAAGAGGGGCAAGTATGCAGTCTGTTCGGGATGAGAGAGCTTGGTAAGTGAGCCAGTTGTTGTTCGCTGATGATACAGCGCTGGTGGCTGATTCATGTGAGAAACTGCAGAAGCTGGTGACTAAGTTTGGTAAAGTGTGTGAAAGAAGAAAGTTGAGAGTAAATATGAATAGGAGCAAGGTTATTAGGTACAGTAGGGTTGAGGGTCAAGTCAATTGGGAGGTAAGTTTGAATGGAGAAAAACTGGAGAAAGTAAAGTGTTTTAGATATCTGGGAGTGGATCTGGCAGCGGATGGAACCATGGAAGCGGAAGGGAATCATAGGGTGGGGGAGGGGGCGAAAATTCTGGGAGCCTTAAAGAATGTGTGCAAGTCGAGAACATCATCTCGGAAAGGAAAAATGGGTATGTTTGAAGGAATAGTGGTTCCAACAATGTTGTATGGTTGCAAGGCGTGGACTATGGATAGAGTAGTGCGCAGGAGGGTGGATGTGCTGGAAATAAGATGTTTGAGGACAATATGTGGTGTGAGGTGGTCTGATCGAGTAAGTAATGTAAGGGTATGAGAGATGTGTGGAAATAAAAAGAGCGTGGTTGAGAGAGCAGAAGAGGGTATTTTGAAATGGTTTGGGCACATGGAGAGAATGAGTGAGGAAAGAATGTCCAAGAGGATATATGTGTCGGAGGTGGAGGGAACGAGGAGAAGTGGGAGACCAAATTGGAGGTGGAAATATAGAGTGAAAAAGATTTTGAGTGATCGGGGCCTGAACATTCAGGAGGGTGAAAGGCGGGGAAGGAATAGAGTGAATTGGATCGATGTGGTATACCGGGGTGGACGTGCTGTCAATGGATTGAATCAGGGCATGTGAAACGTCTGGGGTAAACCATGGAAAGTTCAGTGGGGCCTGGATGTGGTAAGGATATATATATATATATATATATTTTATTTATATAGTTATTTATTTTGCTTTGTCGCTGTCTCCCGCGTTTGCGAGGTAGCGCAAAGAAACATACGAAAGAAATGGCCGAAACCACCGCCATACACAATGTATATACATACACGTCCACACACGCAAATATACATACCTATACATCTCAATGTACACATATATATACACACAGACACATACATATATACCCATGCACAAAATTCACACTGTCTGCCTTTATTCATTCCCACCGCCATCTCGCCACACATGGGAGGTGGGTTGATTAGAAAGGGTAGTGAGTGGTGGGATGAAGAAGTAAGAGTATTAGTGAAAGAGAAGAGAGAGACATTTGGACGATTTTTGCAGGGAAAAAATGAAATTGAGTTTGAGACGTATAAAAGAAAGAGACAGGAGGTCAAGAGAAAGGTGCAAGAGGTGAAAAAAAGGGCAAATGAGAGTTGGGGTGAGAGAGTATCATTAAATTTTAGGGAGAATAAAAAGATGTTCTGGAAGGAGGTAATTAAAGTGCGTAAGACAAGAGAGCAAATGGGAACTTCAGTGAAGGGCGCAAATGGGGAGGTGATAACAAGTAGTGGTGATGTGAGAAGGAGATGGAGTGAGTATTTTGAAGGTTTGTTGAATGTGTTTGATGATAGAGTGGCAGATATAGGGTGTTTTGGTCGAGGTGGTGTGCAAAGTGCGAGGGTTAGGGAAAATGATTTGGTAAACAGAGAAGAGGTAGTAAAAGCTTTGCGGAAGATGAAAGCCGGCAAGGCAGCAGGTTTGGATGGTATTGCAGTGGAATTTATTAAAAAAGGGGGTGACTGTATTGTTGACTGGTTGGTAAGGTTATTTAATGTATGTATGACTCATGGTGAGGTTACTGAGGATTGGCGGAACGCGTGCATAGTGCCATTGTACAAAGGCAAAGGGGATAAGAGTGAGTCCTCAAATTACAGAGGTATAAGTTTGTTGAGTATTCCTGGCAAATTATATGGGAGGGTATTGATTGAGAGGGTGAAGGCATGTACAGAGCATCAGATTGGGGAAGAGCAGTGTGGTTTCAGAAGTGGTAGAGGATGTGTAGATCAGGTGTTTGCTTTGAAGAATGTATGTGAGAAATACTTAGAAAAGCAAATGGATTTGTATGTAGCATTTATGAATCTGGAGAAGGCATATGATAGAGTTGATAGAAATGATCTGTGGAAGGTATTAAGAATATATGGTGTGGGAGGCAAGTTGGTAGAAGCAGTGAAAAGTTTTTATCGAGGATGTAAGGCATGTGTACGTGTAGGAAGAGAGGAAAGTGATTGGTTCTCAGTGAATGTAGGTTTGCGGCAGGGGTGTGTGATGTCTCCATGGTTGTTTAATTTGTTTATGGATGGGGTTGTTAGGGAGGTGAATGCAAGAGTTTTGGAAAGAGGGGCAAGTATGAAGTCTGTTGTGGATGAGAGAGCTTGGGAAGTGAGTCAGTTGTTGTTCGCTGATGATACAGCGCTGGTGGCTGATTCATGTGAGAAACTGCAGAAGCTGGTGACTGAGTTTGGTAAAGTGTGTGAAAGAAGAAAGTTAAGAGTAAATGTGAATAAGAGCAAGGTTATTAGGTACAGTAGGGTTGAGGGTCAATTCAATTGGGAGGTGAGTTTGAATGGAGAAAAACTGGAGGAAGTGAAGTGTTTTAGATATCTGGGAGCGGATCTGGCAGCGGATGGAACCATGGAAGCGGAAGTGGATCATAGGGTGGGGGAGAGGGCGAAAATTCTTTGAGCCTTGAAGAATGTGTAGAAGTCGAGAACATTATCTCGGAAAGCAAAAATGGGTATGTTTGAAGGAATAGTGGTTCCAACAATGTTGTATGGTTGCGAGGCGTGGACTATGGATAGAGTTGTGCGCAGGAGGATGGATGTGCTGGAAATGAGATGTTTGAGGACAATGTGTGGTGTGAGGTGGTTTGATCGAGTAAGTAACGTAAGGGTAAGAGAGATGTGTGGAAATAAAAAGAGCGTGGTTGAGAAAGCAGAAGAGGGTGTTTTGAAATGGTTTGGTCACATGGAGAGAATGAGTGAGGAATTATTGACCAAGAGGATATATGTGTCGGAGGTGGAGGGAACGAGGAGAAGAGGGAGACCAAATTGGAGGTGGAAAGATGGAGTGAAAAAGATTTTGTGTGATCGGGGCCTGAACATGCAGGAGGGTGAAAGGAGGGCAAAGAATAGAGTGAAATGGAGCGATGTGGTATACCGGGGTTGACGTGCTGTCAGTGGATTGAATCAAGGCATGTGTATGGGGGTGGGTTGGGCCATTTCTTTCGTCTGTTTCCTTGCGCTACCTCGCAAACGCGGGAGACAGCGACAAAGCAAAAAAAAAAATACATATATATATATATATATATATATATATATATATATATATATATATATATATATATATATATATATATATACATATATATATATATATATATATATATATATATATATATATATATTTAATGTATGTATGACTCATGGTGAGGTGCCTGAGGATTGGCGGAATGCGTGAGTAGTGCCATTGTACAAAGGCAAAGGGGATAAGAGTGAGTGCTTAAATTACAGAGGTATAAGTTTGTTGAGTATTCCCGGTAAATTATATGGGAGGGTATTGATTGAGAGGGTGAAGGCATATACAGAGCATCAGATTGGGGAGGAGCAGTGTAGTTTCAGAAGTGGTAGAGGATGTGTGGATCAGTTGTTTGCTTTAAAGAATGTATGTGAGAAATACTTAGAAAAGCAAATGGATTTGTATGTAGCATTTATGGATCTGGAGAAGGCATATGATAGAGTTGATAGAGATGCTCTGTGGAAGGTATTAAGAATATATGGTGTGGGAGGCAAGTTGTTAGAAGCAGTGAAAAGTTTTTATCGAGGGTGGAAGGCATGCGTACGTGTAGGAAGAGAGGAAAGTGATTGGTTCTCAGTGAATGTACGTTTGAGGCAGGGGTGTGTGATGTCTCCATGGTTGTTTGATTTGTTTATGGATGGGGTTGTTAGGGAGGTGAATGCAAGAGTTTTGGGGATGAGAGAGCTCTGGAAGTGAGTCAGTTGTTGTTCGCTGATGATACAGCGCTGGTGGCTGATTCATGTGAGAAACTGCAGAAGCTGGTGACTGAGTTTGGTAAAGTGTGTGAAAGAAGAAAGTTAAGAGTAAATGTGAATAAGAGCAAGGTTATTAGGTACAGTAGGGTTGAGGGTCAAGTCAATTGGGAGGTAAGTTTGAATGGAGAAAAAATGGAGGAAGTAAAGTGTTTTAGATATCGGAGAGTGGATCTGGCAGCGGATGGAACCATGGAAGCGGAAGTGGATCATAGGGTGGGGGAGGGGGCGAAAATTCTGGGAGCCTTGAAGAATGTGTGGAAGTCGAGAACATTATCTCGGAAAGCAAAAATGGGTATATTTGAAGGAATAGTGGTTCCAACAATGTTGGTTGGTTGCGAGGCGTGGGCTATGGATAGAGTTGTGCGCAGGAGGATGGATGTGCTGGAAATGAGATGTTTGAGGACAATGTGTGGTGTGACGTGGTTTGATCGAGTAAGTAACGTAAGGGTAAGAGAGATGTGTGGAAATAAAAAGAGCGTGGTTGAGAGAGCAGAAGAGGGTGTTTTGAAATGGTTTGGGCACAAGGAGAGAATGAGTGAGGAAAGATTGACCAAGAGGATATATGTGTCGGAGGTGGAGGGAACGAGAAGAAGTGGGAGACCAAATTGGAGGTGGAAAGATGAGTGAAAAAGATTTTGTGTGATCGGGGCCTGAACATGCAGGAGGGTGAAAGTAGGGCAAGGAATAGAGTGAATTGGATCGATGTGGTATACCGGGGTTGACGTGCTGTCAGTAGATTGAATCAGGGCATGTGATGCCTCCTGCATCTCTTTCCTCACTCATTCTCTCCATGTGCCCAAACCACTTCAAAACACCCTCTTCTGCTCTCTCAACCACGCTCTTTTTATTTCCACACATCTCTCTTACCCTTACGTTACTCACTCGATCAAACCACCTCACACCACACATTGTCCTCAAACATCTCATTTCCAGCACATCCATCCTCCTGCGCACAACTCTATCCATAGCCCACGCCTCGCAACCATACAACATTGTTGGAACCACTATTCCTTCAAACATACCCATTTTTGCTTTCCGAGATAATGTTCTCGACTTCCACACATTCTTCAAGGCCCCCAGGATTTTCGCCCCCTCCCCCACCCTATGATCCACTTCCGCTTCCATCGTTCCATCCGCTGCCAGATCCACTCCCAGATATCTAAAACACTTCACTTCCTCCAGTTTTTCTCCATTCAAACTCACCTCCCAATTGACTTGACCCTAAACCCTACTGTACTTAATAACCTTGCTCTTATTCACATTTACTCTTAACTTTCTTCTTCCACACACTTTACCAAACTCAGTCACCAGCTTCTGCAGTTTTCACATGAATCAGCCACAAGCGCTGTATCATCAGCAAACAACAACTGACTCACTTCCCAAGCTCTCTCATCCCCAACAGACTTCATACTTGCCCCTCTTTCCAAAACTCTTGCATTCACCTCCCTAACAACCCCATCCATAAACAAATTAAACAACCATGGAGACATCACACACCCCTGCCGCAAACCTACATTCACTGAGAACCAATCACTTTCCTCTCTTCCTACACGTACACATGCCTTACATCCTCGATAAAAACTTTTCACTGCTTCTAACAACTTGCCTCCCACACCATATATTCTTAATACCTTCCACAGAGCATCTCTATCAACTCTATCATATGCCTTCTCGAGATCCATAAATGCTACATACAAATCCATTTGCTTTTCTAAGTATTTCTCACATACATTCTTCAAAGCAAACACCTGATCCACACATCCTCTACCACTTCTGAAACCACACTGCTCTTCCCCAATCTGATGCTCTGTACATGCCTTCACCCTCTCAATCAATACCCTCCCATATAATTTACCAGGAATACTCAACAAACTTATACCTCTGTAATTTGAGCACTCATTCTTATCCCCTTTGCCTTTGTACAATGGCACTATGCACGCATTCCGCCAATCCTCAGGCACCTCACCATGAGTCATACATACATTAAATAACCTTACCAACCAGTCAACAATACAGTCACCCCCTTTTTTAATAGATTCCACTGCAATACCATCCAAACCTGCTGCCTTGCCGGCTTTCATCTTCCGCAAAGCTTTCACTACCTCTTCTCTGTTTACCAAATCATTTTCCCTAACCCTCTCACTTTGCACACCACCTCGACCAAAACACCCTATATCTGCCACTCTATCATCAAACACATTCAACAAACCTTCAAAATACTCACTCCATCTCCTTCTCACATCACCACTACTTGTTATCACCTCCCCATTTGCGCCCTTCACTGAAGTTCCCATTTGCTCCCTTGTCTTACGCACTTTATTTACCTCCTTCCAGAACATCTTTTTATTCTCCCTAAAATTTAATGATACTCTCTCACCCCAACTCTCATTTGCCCTTTTTTTCACCTCTTGCACCTTTCTCTTGACCTCCTGTCTCTTTCTTTTATACATCTCCCACTCAATTGCATTTTTTCCCTGCAAAAATCGTCCAAATGCCTCTCTCTTCTCTTTCACTAATACTCTTACTTCTTCATCCCACCACTCACTACCCTTTCTAATCAACCCACCTCCCACTCTTCTCATGCCACAAGCATCTTTTGCGCAATCCATCACTGATTCCCTAAATACATTCCATTCCTCCCCCACTCCCCTTACTTCCATTGTTCTCACCTTTTTCCATTCTGTACTCAGTCTCTCCTGGTACTTCCTCACACAGGTCTCCTTCCCAAGCTCACTTACTCTCACCACCCTCTTCACCCCAACATTCACTCTTCTTTTCTGAAAACCCATACAAATCTTCACCTTAGCCTCCACAAGATAATGATCAGACATCCCTCCAGTTGCACCTCTCAGCACATTAACATCCAAAAGTCTCTCTTTCGCACGCCTGTCAATTAACACGTAATCCAATAACGCTCTCTGGCCATCTCTCCTACTTACATAAGTATACTTATGTATATCTCGCTTTTTAAACCAGGTATTCCCAATCATCAGTCCTTTTTCAGCACAAAAATCTACAAGCTCTTCACCATTTCCATTTACAACACTGAACACCCCATGTATACCAATTATTTCCTCAACTGCCACATTACTCACCTTTGCATTCAAATCACCCATCACTATAACCCGGTCTCGTGCATCAAAACCACTAACACACTCATTCAGCTGCTCCCAAAACACTTGCCTCTCATGATCTTTCTTCTCATGCCCATTTGCATATGCACCGATAATCACCCACCTCTCTCCATCAATTTTCAGTTTTACACATATTAATCGAGAATTTACTTTCTTACACTCTATCACATACTCCCACAACTCCTGTTTCAGGAGTATTGCTACTCCTTCCCTTGCTCTTGTCCTCACTAACCCCTGACTTTACTCCCCAGACATTCCCAAACCACTCTTCCCCTTTACCCTTGAGCTTCGTTTCACTCAGAGCCAAAACATCCAGGTTCCTTTCCTCAAACATACTACCTATCTCTCCTTTTTTCATATCTTGGTTACATCCACACACATTTAGGCACCCCACACTGAGCCTTCGAGGAGGATGAGCACTCCCCGCGTGACTCCTTCTTCTGTTTCCCATTTTAGAAATATATATTTATATATATATATATATATATATATATATATATATATATATATATATATATATATATATATATATATATATATATTTATACATATATATATATATATATATATATATATATATATATATATATATATATATATATATATATATATATATATATATATATATATATATATATATATTTGGACCATTTTTGCAGGGAAAAAATGCAATTGAGTGGGAGAAGTATAAAAGAAAGAGACAGGAGGTCAAGAGAAAGGTGCAAGAGGTGAAAAAAAGGGCAAATGAGAGTTGGGGTGAGAGACTATCAGTAAATTTTAGGGAGAATAAAAAGATGTTCTGGAAGGAGGTAAATAGGGTGCGTAAGACAAGGGAGCAAATGGGAACTTCAGTGAAGGGCGTAAATAGGGAGGTGATAACAAGTAGTGGTGATGTGAGAAGGAGATGGAATGAGTATTTTGAAGGTTTGTTGAATGTGTTAGATGATAAAGTGGCAGATATAGGGTGTTCTGGTCGAGGTGGTGTGCAAAGTGAGAGTGTTAGCGAAAATGATTTGGTAAACAGGGAAGAGGTAGTAAAAGCTTTGCGGAAGATGAAAGCCGGCAAGACAGCTGGTTTGGATGGTATTGCAGTGGAATTTATTGAAAAATGGGGTGACTGTATTGTTGACTGTTTGGTATGGTTATTTAATGTATGTATTACTCATGGTGAGGTGCCTGAGGATTGGCGGAATGAGTGCATAGTGCCATTGTATAAAGGCAAAGGGGATAAGAGTGAGTGCTCAAATTACAGAGGTATAAGTTTGTTGCGTATTCCTGGTAAATTATATGGGAGGGTATTGATTGAGAGGGTGAAGGCAAGTACAGAGCATCAGATTGGGGAAGAGCAGTGATGTTTCAGAAGTGGTAGAGGATGTGTGGATCAGGTGTTTGCTTTGTAGAATGTATGTGAGAAATACTTAGAAAAGCAAATGGATTTGTGCGTAGCATTTACGGATCTGGAGAAGGCATATGATAGAGTTGATAGAGATGCTCTGTGGAAGGTACTAAGAATATATGGTGTGGGAGGCAAGTTGTTAGAAGCAGTAAAAAGTTTTTATCGATGATGTAAGGCATGTGTACGTGTAGTAAGAGAGGAGAGTGATTGGTTCTCAGTGAATGTAGGTTTGCAGCAGGAGTGTGTGATGTCTCCATAGTTGTTTAATTTGTTTATGGAGGGGGTTGTTAGGGAGGTGAATGCAAGAGTTTTGGAAAGAGGGGCAAGTATGCAGTCTGTTCGTGATGAGAGAGCTTGGGAAGTGAGTCAGCTGTTGTTCGCTGATGATACAGCGCTGGTGGCTGATTCATGTCAGAAACTGCAGAAGCTGGTGACTGAGTTTGGTAAAGAGTGTGAAAGAAGAAAGTTAAGAGTAAATGTGAATAATAGCAAGGTTATTAGGTACAGTAGGGTTGAGGGTCAAGTCAATTGGGAGGTAAGTTTGAATTGAAAAAAACTGGAGGAAGTAAAATGTTTTAGATATCTGGGAGTGGGCCTGGCAGCGGATGGAACCATGGAAGCGGAAGTGAATCATAGGGTGGGGGAGGGGGCGAAAATCCTGGGAGCCTTGAAGAATGTGTGGAAGTCGAGAACATTATCTCCGAAAGCAAAAATGGGTATGTTTGAAGGAATAGTGGTTCCAACAATGTTGTATGGTTGCGAGGCGTGGGCTATGGATAGAGCTGTGCGCAGGAGGGTGGATGTGCTAGAAATGAGATGTTTGAGGACAATGTGTGGTGTGATGTGGTTTGATCGAGCAAGTAATGTAAGGGTAAGAGAGATGTGTGGGAATAAGAAAAGCGTGGTTGAGAGAGCAGAAGAGGGTGTTTTGAAATGGTTTGGGCACATGGAGAGAATGATTGAGGAAAGATTGACCAAGAGGATATATGTGTCGGAGGTGGAGGGAACGAGGAGAAGTGGGAGACCAAATTGGAGGTGGAAAGATGGAGTGAAAAAGATTTTGAGTGATCGGGGCCTGAACATGCAGGAGGGTGAAAGGTGGGCAAGGAATAGAGTGAGTTGGATCGATGTGGTATACTGGGGTCGACGTGCTGTCAATGGATTGAATCAGGGCATGTGAAGCGTCTGGGGTAAACCATGGAAAGTTGTGTGGGTCCTGGATGTGGAAAGGGAGCTGTGGTTTCGGGCATTATTGCATGACAGCTAGAGACTGAGTGTGAGCGAATGGGGCCTTTATTGTCTTTTCCTAGCGCTACCTCGTACACATGAGGGGGAGGGGGATGTTATTCCATGTGTGGCGAGGTGGCGATGGAAATGAATAAAGGCAGACAGTGTGAATTGTGTGCATGTGTATATGTATATGTCTGTGTGTGTATATATATGTGTACATTGAGATGTATGGGTATGTATATTTGCGTGTGGGGACGTGTGTGTATATACATGTGTATGGGGGTGGGTTGGGCCATTTCTTTCGTCTGTTTCCTTGCGCTACCTCGCAAACGCGGGAGACAGCGACAAAGCAAAATAAAATAATATATATATATATATATATATATATATATATATATATATATATATATATATATATATATATATATATATATATTCATTATTATCATTATTATACTTTGTCGCTGTCCCCAGCGTCAGCGAGGTAGCGCAAGGAAACAGACTAAAGAATGGCCCAACCCACCCACTTACACATGTATATACATACACGTCCACACACGCACATATACACACTTATACATTTCAACGTATACAAATATGTCGTGTACAAATTATCGTGTATACAACGTATACACGATAATAGGAATAAAATATCCTCAAAAAAATTTCTAGCTTTTAAAGTATCTGAAGAATTTTCAAATGCTTGACAATGAGAGACTTTTTTTAGATTTCCTATTTTTCTTTCTGATTCTGATTTGCGACATTCTTTTCTCAAATTTCAAATTCTCTCGCTGGTTCTGATTTTCTTCCTATCCTCTCTTTGTAACCTTAAGTGTATATATGGTCGTATTAGACTGTCATTTGACTTAAAAGAGCCTGTAAGCCACCGTACAATCGGTTAAAAAACATATGTATCTCTAGATACCCAGCCTAACCTCTCCTTCCCTTTGACCCATTCTAGAGCAGCTGACCTTCCTCAAGGGGAAGGATTGCAGTTTCTTAGTTCCTCCACATATCTTCAGCTGTGTCCGCCACCAACACCCTGACCCAGTTCATGCTACTTGAATCGTGTGGCGCAGACAACCAGGGTCTGCTCATCCAAGTCTATTCATGTTTGGTGTTGACTGAAATCGAACCTACAGCTCAGTGCGTCTTATTATATTTTGATCGTTATTTGTTAGCTCTTCCCCGACCTCACAGCTCCTCATTACGTCTCTATTTGTAAGTACCGCTGAATCTAACATATCAACAACACCGGTTCTGGGAATGTGATGTGATGTGGGTGAGGTGTGTGGCGGTTGGAGTGTGGGACAACACAGTGGTGGGTGAAATGTGATGGTGATATGAAGTATAGTAGTAGGAGGTGGTGGGCAAGGAGTGGTGGGAGTATGGTAGTATGGGGTAAGGTATGGTTATGGTAGGGTTGGAGGAATATGGCTCAAGGGATGTTGGGTGAAGTGTGGCAGTGGACTAGTGGTGATGGTGGAAGCGTGGTTGGCAGGGGAATAGCAGGTAAGATGTGGCTGGTGGTGGTGATGGGTGAGGTTTGGTGGTGATGGTAGAAGATGGTGAGTAAGATGTGGTGATGGATGAGGGATGGTGGTTGTTGAGTTGTGGTGGTGGTGGTGGTACGAGCATGGTAATCGGAGAATTCGTCGAATTACCAGATAAAGAGAACATGATGATACTTGAGGAAGTTATCTTAAGATATTGATTCCGTTTGTAATATAGACAGAAAATCAGAACAGAAGTCACCCCCCACCCACCTCTCCCTCCGGCTCAACACTCAACAGCCATCAGAACAAGAGCTGAGAAAATACCACGTAATATGGAGGAGGGACACTGCCATAAGAACTCTATGAGAAAGTGTAAATAGGCAAAGATTCCCTAATTTGATTGTGGAGTGATTCTCTAAAGCTGAGCTCTGAAAAAGAACAATAAGTTCATTTTTTCCTCTGCGTAGTAAATATTTGTCTAGCTTTGCTTCCGAGGTATTGAGAGTATTTGCATTCATTGCACCCGGTGGTGGTATATGTCAGTGTTCTAAAACATCTAAGGAGGCTCTTGCTTACGTTGCTATTCCATCATTTTTTTTTCTATTTCATACCATTTTTCTGGTCACTGAGTCGCCACCTAATGTGACGAGCTTTTTCATTTTGTCGATATCATCATTTTGAAAAGTCTATTTGTTGTCCTCGGAGTCTGTGCTTATATTCTTCAGAGAAATTAGCTTAACGTTTTTAAGTCTGTTTCCAAATAGCATACTCAGTGCGAGCGAGTCCCGTCTCCAGTTCGTTGATGTAGATGATGGAATGTATGAGGTCCCACGACAGAGCCTTGTGGCACCTCGCTTGTCACGTGAAACCACTCACACACTACTCTAGGTCATAGCATTCCTTGTCCCTGTCTGTGAGCCAGTCATCTACCGAAACATAGACTTGTATTACTGAAATGACAAGGACTTTTACTTTGCATAGGACCTAACATTGTGGAGTCCTAGTTATTATACATATGAACGAAGAATTCAGTTAGATTCGTTAAACATAACCTTTCATATCTATACCTATGCTGATAATTGGTTATAATCTTATATCTTTCAAAAGCTTTTTACGTTTTTGTAACAGGTATGGCTGAGTGGACAATCATCTGAGGTGCATTTCTATCTATCGAAGATCAGTGTTACGTCATCAAGCTTCTCGTCTTTCCGTGCTTCCCTTCTGGTTGCGCTTTGCTGAAATCTATGGTGATCGGGAATGTTATTTGTCGGCTCATTTTCTTCAGTATCCTGGGAGACATATCGTCTGGACCAGCTGACTTATTCTCATTTAATTCTCTCGACATTTAAGAACTTCGTGCTATCCAACATTCTGCGTCTAGCTTTTCATTGTATTTTCCTAGAATACTTGTTGTGGATGTAGTATGTTTGAAGGACGTCCTTCGTCGTCATGACTTGTAAGATGCCATCTTCGGTGAGTTATGGCTCGATCGATAGGATTTCTAATCTTGCGTCAAATGTAGTTAAAGGAATCTTTAAGGTTATTGTTTTCATTGTGAGAAATCCTTTCAGTTTTTTCTTATTGGTTCTGATTCTATTCCTGTACACTCTCTTTGTTCTTTTTATGTACATTTCATGAGTCTTTTTTCTTTTTTTTGCCGTTCAACTTAAATATCCTGAATCCATTTCTTTTAGGCTTTGTATAGTTGCTAATGTCTAGTGTTCGAGCGTGACACATGGTTCACACTACTCTCTTGTACACGTTCCTTAGGACTCTGTCTCTGAAGGGGAAGTCATTTCTCTTGACGTTATTCCACGTCTTGATTATGTCCACGTCTACAAGCGTAATTCAGTCAATATACCCGTGTGTCTTTGGGGCATTTTTGACAAAGTTTTGTATCATGTTATTCTCGAGATCGAGGCTGTAATTCACAGCGAACTGGATTCTATTTACATCGCTATTACCTCGCTTTTCACTGACCTCATTCGTGTTGATTAAGTCACAGCACGTGCACGAAAGTAAATTCAAAAATAAAGTTCCTACCTCTCGTTACGTCCTCCATCATTTAATCTGAAAAAACAATCGTCAATTAAATTAATTAGTCTGTTACTCGTGTGGCCATTTGTCGTGAGGTCTGCCTTTAAGCTGGGGTCTTTAAATCTACCAATCATTGCCTCTCTGGTTCTTACCAGTAACTTAATTCCCATCATACAGAGCAATGTCGGTCTTATACGTTGTTTAAGGAGTCTAAACACCTACATCTATCTTGCGTAAACAATCTTCACACACACCTACATCTACCTTGTGTAGACAATCTTCAGACACACCTACATCTACCTTGTGTAGACAATCTTCAGAGACACCTACATCTACCTTGAGTAGACAATCTTCATACACCTACATCTACCTTGTGTAGAGTCTTCAGACACACCTACATCTACCTTATGTAGACAATCTTCAGACACACCTATATCTACCTTGTGTAGAGTCTTTAGACACACCTACATCTACCTTGTGTAGAGTCTTTAGACACACCTACATCTACCTTGTGTAGAGTCTTTAGACACACCTACATCTACCTTGTGTAGACAATCTTCACTGATACAATCACGTCTTATAATGGCAGACTATACTACTAAGTGATGACCTGTAGTAGTCATTCTGGGTCCAGGTACAACACCAGGTATCTGTGCTTGTTAGACCATCACGTCTCATGTTCAGTTCTCTTGGTGTTGGTGGGAGAACACGCTGATGTTCCGGTAGGACAGATAACGTGAGCGTATCTCTTATCTCCGAGGTCAGGTACCTGTCCTCAGGTCTTGCAGGACGCTGCCTGACACAGAAGATGCAGTCACCGTCATTCTAGGTGGATATGACCGGGTTTTTCTTTTGGCCTAACAAGCACCTGCTTCATTCTCCTACGTCAATTCCTACTTAGCCTTGCGTTACCAAACCGGTTTGGATGAAGGCTGTCTTTAGTGTCTACAGTCCTCTTTCCAATAGGACAATCTAACAAATTATGTAGACATCTTCGTAGATCTAACAGATTATGTAGTCATTTTCGTAGATCTAACAGATTATGAGGTCATCTTCGTAGATCTAACAGATTATGTAGTCATCTTCGTAGACCTACAGACACCCTCTGCTGTATGATGAATTCCTTGAACTCTACGTAAGATAATATCACAGCTAGAACACGGAACACTTATTATCAACACCTTT
The DNA here is from genome assembly GCF_036320965.1 of Panulirus ornatus. NCBI lineage: Eukaryota > Metazoa > Arthropoda > Malacostraca > Decapoda > Palinuridae > Panulirus > Panulirus ornatus. The sequence goes on from NC_092257.1 coordinate 6,712,293, forward strand.
CTATGGATTTTCTTTTTTAACTTTCCCGTAAGAACCTTATAAGAGCTTTCCTCTGATCTCCCCTGAACGATATGGTTGGTTCCAGCCTGAACAACAGTGGTTGCAGGTGGATGAGGTGTGGAAATATGGAGGGTGACGTGTGGTGGTGTGGTGGTAAGGGTGAGGGTGGGTGAGGACTAGTGGTGAGGGCGGGTGAGGAAGGGTGATGGGGTGGAGGTGGGGATAGTTAAGTTGTGGCAGTGGTGGTGGGGGTGGGTGATTTGTGGTGATGGTGGTGGTAGGGAGAGTGAGGCGTAGTGATGGTGTGGTTTAGCTGTGGTGGTGGAGAGAAGTGAAATGTGGTGGTGGTGTGGGCGCTGCTGGGAGTGTGGTATTAGGGGCTGGTGGTGATGGTGGAGTGGGAATGGGTAAGGAGTAGTGTTGATGGTGGTGGTGTTGGGCGAGGTTAAGTGTGGTGGTAGTGGTGGTGGTGGTGGCGGTGGCGGCCACTCTGGGATGATATGCAGGAAAAGTTCCCTGGGTGAGGCGGCCAATTGTGTCCTCGCCGGATCCAATATCAATAAATAAGTTACGGAAAATCTCCAGCAAATTCGTGGGCCGGTGCGGCTGGTATCGAGTAGCCGGCCGCTCTGTCTTGCCTTAATGTTGGCCCTGGTGATGTATGGCTCCTTGATATGAACCTCTCCACCACCACCACCTCCACCTCCCTCGAGCACGACCCCTCACAAGCAGGTGACAAGGCCCAGGCCAGCAGTGTACTGAAGGGTCGTACCGTCGTGCTGTGGGGTCAGAGAGTCGTTCTAAAAGGTTTCAGAAGTCTCGCAGGAAAATACGAGACATCGTCACTTAGAGAAGGAATCTCTTGCAAACCATAAGATGGAAAAAAGAAAGAGAGACTGTCACACTTAATATTAAGTCTTCATAGTAAATGAAATAAACTTAAAATACTTTGAACTCTATCTCATTTCAATCCTTATCTTCCGTTAACGAACTAAATTCCTCAGAATCATACAGCGAAACTGAAGTCTTCGTGAAAGGTGTTGTAAGCTCGAGAAACCAATTTACCTGTGGACGAGGATGAAAGTAAGACGCTTCAAGAGGTCGAACGTATCAGATTCGACGCCTCCCTCAAGTCATCTAGTATTATTCAGAGAATATCAGGTACAGAGACAATATGAAAATATCAGGCACAGAGACCGTATGAGAATATCAGGTACAGAGACAGTATGAGAATATCAGGTACAGAGACAGTATGAGAATATCAGGCACAGAGACCGTATGAGAATATCAGGTACAGAGACAGTATGAGAATATCAGGCACAGAGACCGTATGAGAATATCAGGTACAGAGACAGTATGAGAATATCAGGCACAGAGACCGTATGAGAATATCAGGCACAGAGACAGTATGAGAATATCAGGCACAGAGACCGTATGAGAATATCAAGCACAGAGACAGTATGAGAATATCAGGTACAGAGACCGTATGAGATACGACTGTAGTCTCAGGTCTTTAGGTAAAGTGGGAGCCTTCTGCTTAATGATCTCGTCTACATCTAAGTACACGAGGAATTGAATAACCTGTCCTCCAGTAGATAACCCCGACATAGACCATCGGATCCTGTGTTGTCTGGCTGCCCCACGTATTCCCGCGTGACTGGGACGCGCGCCAGTGGACAGGTGGACGAATTCGGAGGATGTGTAACGGTCGAAGTGGCTTCTGGGTGATCTATGTTGGAGAACCATGCTATTGTCAGACCACATGATAGGAAAGATGTCGCTAGATAAAGGGGAACAGTAGACGAAGATAGAGAGACGGGTACAGGAAGACAAGGATATATATATATATATATATATATATATATATATATATATATATATATATATATATATATATATATATATATATATATATATATATATATATATATATATATATATATATATATATATATATATATATATATATATATATATATATATTCATGCATATTCGCCATTTCCCGCGTTAGCTAGGTAGCGTTAAGAACAGAGGACAGAGCCTTAGAGGGGATATCCTCACTTGGCCCCCTTCTCTGTTCTTGCTGGAAAATTAAGAAACGGAAGGGGAGGATTTTGCAGCTCCCCGCTTCCTCCCCTTTTTGTCGCCTTCTACGACACGCAGGGAATACGTGAGTAATATTCTTTCTCCCCTGTCCCAAGGGATGATATATATATATATATATATATATATATATATATATATATATATATATATATATATATATATATATATATATATATATATATATATATATATATATATACACACATACAAAGCAAGGAAGACAAACAGAGTGACATCAAACATACCAAGAAAATACCACTAAAAAACTAAAAGAACGTAACATATCCTTCACAACATTTCTAAAGACGCCAGAGATTAACAGAGGAGAAACTTTCATTATACCGAAGTTCGTCACGATTATATGGATGCCGCGCCATCACAGCCCCTTTAAGTGAGGAGCGAAAACTGCGGCCGAGCGACACGAGCATAGGAAAACTAATAAAGCAGCGGCACAGATACCAGCAGCGCTCCGCTACGGGAGACACGCAGCCCGAAATATGACGCAGTTTGCCCTAAATGTTGAGAGTTCCCAGAATCATCTTTACAGTGTTATTGGAGCGCCGAGAGCAATGGGCCTCGTCTCAGGAGCCATTTATTACACGGATCTTGAGCTGGTTTATCCGTCTTCTTTAATATGACTATGATGTTCGAAATGAAGGGAGAGAGAGAGAGAGAGAGAGAGAGAGAGAGAGAGAGAGAGAGAGAGAGAGAGAGAGAGAGAGAGAGAGAGAGAGAGAGAGAGAGAGACTTTCCATACAGTGGTGGGATTTCATTAAGGAATATCTGAACAGGACCATAACTCTGGTTCACTGTTGGGCATTCTCCTCCTCCAGAGGTACTAAGGGGATACCCTAATGAATTCAGATCTTCCAATGTGACACACTACGTGTCGGTAGTAGTACCTCCCACCCCTCCGCCTCGACCAGCTGTATAATGATACGCGTGTGTGTTATCACCAGGACGGCACCAGATGGCACCAGCAGTACTAGTGCCCCGTACCAGCAACGAACGACACCAGTCGTATGAGTGCACCAGGCCAGGAATGGATGGCGCCAGTAACATCAGTGCATCAGTCTAGCAACAGATGGTGTTGGAGGACTGACAGATGGCTCTGGTGAGGAGACACGTCCCTGAAACAATCCCGCAGTATGTCTTCTGAACAATACATGGACGACTCCCTCGGAAGACGAACGGAATCAGCGCATGACCTCGTTAAAGTCCTCGCAGGCGAAAGCCGTGAAAAGACCCGGTTGTTTGTGACTGGTCGCCACGGTAGTATAAGAAGAAAAAAGATATCTTAGGGAAAGATAGTTATATCACCCCCCCCAACCCCCCACCACCACACACTCAGCAACATCACGATTTCCACTGCACCAGCCACTCGATCTAAATATATTAACATAACTGGCACACGTCTAGCTGACACTGACAAAAAAGATGACGTCTAGTGGGACGAGGAATCGAGACAAAGGTCCATGGCTGAGCCTCTCAATTGGGTGGCTCCAAAAAGTAGAGTTCAATTATGTTGTAGCACCAGTGATGAGGACATAGTCAATGGGGCTAAAGGGAGGCTTTTTTACCGAGTGACGTTTGTCCATCTTACTTTTGTCTGTGGAAATGAAGGAGCCGACATAACTCCCGTCCTCAGAGGGAGGTTGTGCGCGACACCGTGGACTGCAAGAACTACCAGAGTAGTGCACTGTTTGGTGTATCCGACACAGTTCCCGTTCGACTTCTGCTAACGCAGGTCTGAGACTCTTCTACTCTTTGTCTTAGTTCCTCGTGAACATAGTAGACTTACGGGCCAACTGTGATCACCACTTGAAGCCTAAAGTAGATGAACTGTTGCCTGAAGATCACCAAAGACTTGAGGCAATGCTAGCGTACAGGGTGACATCTCTCGAGGAGACATCTTGGATGACTTGTGGCCAGCGTGTCTGTGCCCATCATGAGGACGCTTCAGGCTAGGTTCACTTGACTTGGTCGCGTGATTCACGGCATCGGTGCGACCGACACCCTAGTTCAGTAGACGGGAAAGTCAGATTTTCGGCACAAGGCGGTCATTTGTCCCTGGTGATGAGTAAGTACGAGGGACCTAAATATTCGTGTCTGGGTTTAAGGCAAGACAGAGTATCATTAGGGAAGAACATCAGACTCTATGGTTGCAAAACTTTAAGAGCGAATGACACTACTGGGAGCTCATGTGTCTGTGAACCTCACAACGAGACGTTTTGTCTCGTCCAAAAGAATTGAAAGACAAATTTGAACTTGTAAGCTGCTTGGCCGAATGCCGCGCTGCGGGCTCCTGGCCGGGTTGCCAGCAGCTACTCCGTCTGTTGGATTTGTTTCTGAAATGAATAATTCAGTCTGAAGGCGGTCAAACACAGCCTAGCCACACGGCTCCTGACTACATCAGTAGACCCCCCCCCCCCGGTCGTGTGGGGAGCGGGGGGGGTCTGGCTCAGAGGGAATTCTGCCACACAGTTGTTACCTCTTTGCACTGTGAGGGGAGGGAAAGTTATACTGCCGTTTAACATTTTAAACTTGTCTACAGTTGTCCACATTCACACTGCCGTCCTCCAGTTGATTCCATTCAACCACCACCGTTGTGTAAGTTCTTCATCATATCTCTCCTCGTATATTTCTAACTGTTTGCAGTCTACGTTATGAAACTTGAGGGTTGTAGTCACGTCACTCCTCGCTCTTCTCTCTTCCATGATGGATGAATTCAAGGCCTCTAACCTTTCTCAGTATCTCAAATCTCTTCTTAATTCTGGTACCTTCTTTGTTGGCCTCCTGTCCCTCCACACACACACACACACACACACACACACACACACACACACACACACACACACAAACACACACAACACTGCTACTAACGTCCCAGAAAAGCAAACACGCAAGTCAATATTGAAATACATTTATCATAATTCTTCAGTTTTTTCCTTTCCTCGTATCATTCAGACTGATATTATATTTTTTTTTTTTTATTATACTTTGTCGCTGTCTCCCGCGTTTGCGAGGTAGCGCAAGGAAACAGACGAAAGAAATGGCCCAACCCCCCCCATACACATGTATATACATACGTCCACACACGCAAATATACATACCTACACAGCTTTCCATGGTTTACCCCAGACGCTTCACATGCCCTGCTTCAATCCACTGACAGCACGTCAACCCCGGTATACCACATCGCTCCAATTCACTCTATTCCTTGCCCTCCTTTCACCCTCCTGCATGTTCAGGCCCCGATCACACAAAATCTTTTTCACTCCATCTTTCCACCTCCAATTTGGTCTCCCTCTTCTCCTTGTTCCATCCACCTCCGACACATATATCCTCTTGGTCAATCTTTCCTCACTCATCCTCTCCATGTGCCCAAACCACTTCAAAACACCCTCTTCTGCTCTCTCAACCACGCTCTTTTTATTTCCACACATCTCTCTTACCCTTACGTTACTCACTCGATCAAACCACCTCACACCACACATTGTCCTCAAACATCTCATTTCCAGCACATCCATCCTCGTGCGCACAACTCTATCCATAGCCCACGCCTCGCAACCATACAACATTGTTGGAACCACTATTCCTTCAAACATACCCATTTTTGCTTTCCGAGATAATGTTCTCGACTTCCACACATTCTTCAAGGCCCCCAGGATTTTCGCCCCCTCCCCCACCCTATGATCCACTTCCGCTTCCATGGTTCCATCCGCTGCCAGATCCACTCCCAGATATCTAAAACACTTCACTTCCTCCAGTTTTTCTCCATTCAAACTCACCTCCCAATTGACTTGACCCTCAACCCTACTGTACCTGATAACCTTGCTCTTATTCACATTTACTCTTAACTTTCTTCTTCCACACACTTTTCCAAACTCAGTCACCAGCTTCTGCAGTTTCTCACATGAATCAGCCACCAGCGCTGTATCATCAGCGAACAACAACTGACTCACTTCCCAAGCTCTCTCATCCCCAACAGACTTCATACTTGCCCCTCTTTCCAAAACTCTTGCATTTACCTCCCTAACAACCCCATCCATAAACAAATTAAACAACTGATATGTATAATAATATTATATATCCCCGATAGCCATGAGGTTCCCTGAGCCAGCATTTATAGTAGAAGTGATTGGCCTCATTTCTTTCACTCATTACGAGGCTAATTAAATGTGTAAAGAATGAGATCATTAAACTCACCGGATGGGTAATAATGATGAGTCATATTGGTGTGGTGAAGATGAGACACGTGCAGTCTCCAGCATGTATCGTAGTGGTGGTGATGTTGGTGACATTGTGACTGATGGTGGTGGTGATGTGTGGGTGATGTTGGTGACATTGTGACTGGTGGTGGTGGTGATGTGTGGGTGATGTTGGTGACATTGTGACTGGTGGTGGTGGTGATGTGTGGGTGATGTTGGTGACATTGTGACTGGTGGTGGTGGTGATGTGTGGGTGATGTTGGTGACATTGTGACTGGTGGTGGTGGTGATGTGTGTGTGATGTTGGTGACGCTGTGACTGATGGTGGTGGTGATGTGTGGGTGATGTTGGTGACTTTGTAAGAATTATACAGTAATGTCGGCTGTAGGATGCAAAATAGCTGTAGCTGTATTGACTGTAGGTCGTGATACAATGATACAACTGTTGCTAGTGCTGGCCAGGGGTATATAAACGAAGACAATAATTCGTAAAGATATCTATAATACATCAGACCAATCTAGACTCGCCGTCTAAAGAGACTTATAAGATTTGATAGAGAAGGTCCACAGGAGGTCAGCATAGACTGTACCTGATATCAGGGAAATGGGCTACAGAGGGGAGGGTTACAGCCATAGATCTGGCCACGCTGGAGGGGAGACGGGACAGACATAATTACAACTCTCACGTTTCTAGAGTTAAGTGATCATTTTAGTCAGCCAAAATCTTCGGAAACCGTGGGAGGCAAGGCAACTAAATAACACACGAAGTAAAGAAGAAAAGACTACGAAAGAAATACCTCTATAGTGGGGGAGACATGAACAGAACACGAGAAGGAGCTGAATGTGTGGAGCAACAGACGCTTGAGAAGTTCGTATTTAAAAGGAAGTATAGGTTAAAAGACGGGAGCCCGAGTGTAACGCTCGCCTCCCCGCGTGAGCAAACAGATAATCCAGTGGGGAAATCACATACTTCCTCCCCACCACAACAGCCTGGGAGAGAGCGTGTGCAGGCAGGAACCATTCCCTATAATGAGACAATTAATCAGGCTCTTGACGTGGGCTGAGTGAGATGTCGGGCTGTTGGTGTCATCCTAACCCTAAAGAGGCTCCTGTTCCATCTTCCCAGGTGGGCTATTGTTTCTCACCCCAGAGATGCTACTGTTCCTCACCCGAGAAAAGTTTCTCTTTCTCATTCCGTGGAAGCTACTGTTCCTGATCCCAGGAATGCTACTTCTCCTCAACCCAGAGAGGTTACTCTCCTTTCACCCTTCAGTAGCTACTGTTCCTTACCTAAAGAGCTTACCGCTCCTCACTCGAGAGAAGCTGCTGTTCCTCACCCCAGAGAGACTTCCTTCCCTCACTCCATAAAGCCTATTCAATGGCGTTTTTGGGGTGTGTTATAATTCATTACTGTCGAGTGATGGAATCGAGAGAGGGATACTGACGCACAACAACAACATTACTTTTCTGGGTAATGTACAAAGGGGTGAGGGGAGTCACGGCATGGCGCTCCTGAAGGTGCAGTGTTATGGTAAAAAAGGAGCAGTGTCAGGTGCCAGGGGGTGGACTGCCACCGACGGGGTTGGAGAAGCCGCAAGGGGTCCCTGGGTCAGTGTCAAGGGGTCCCTGGATCAGTGTCAAGGACTCCCTGGGTCAGTGTCATGGCATGAGATGTCATCAAGGCGCTGATTGCTGCGCTTGTGTGTCTTAAGGCCAAGTTGACAGCTTGAGTTGACAGCGGCAGCGAGGTCAGGTCAGTAAGGCAAGTCCTGGGAAGTGATGGAGGCGGAGAACACAGCAGCCGAATGACTCGCAACGAGGGAGAGGCGTCGGTGACCTGTGGGAGGCAAGGGAGGTCACACATTGCCGGGTGCTTAATGCGATGGTCACAGTGAGACAGGTTGCCCATGAAAATTTGTCTGAGTGTCACAGAGTGACACTATACAGTCAAAGTTCCTTCATCAGAGACTACTGTTCTTCACCCTAGAGAACCTACTGTCCCCCACCGTAAAGAGCCCATCGTCAACGCCGCTGGCCAGCAGTGATGCCTGGTGCCACCACTGCCTCACCAGGGACCACTTTTAATGTCAGTGGAATGGTCCCTAACCCACTAATTCATTACAAAAAATGTATATATATTGGAGTATTATGCGGTATTGCTAGAGTTTCAAAAATTTTCCACCTCCCGAGAAAATTAAAGAAGCGGGAGCACCGGATGGCAATATCCCACTCCAGGTGCAGCGTTTCCATGAAAACTAATACACATTATTTTACTATTATTGCCCTTCAGACACGCACAAGGTGCTTTAATAGAGTCCCAGAAGAGGCAGGTGGGTATGGCTGCTGGCTCTATCCCCGTGGCTCTCGCTGTTGAGATTATAAACAAAGGCGATGGCTGACGCCGGAATGGCAACAAGGGTCGTGAGTTATGACGGCGGAGGAATCGTAATAACCGTATTGTCTTGTAGAGGCACTAAGGGACCAGGCGGACGAATTGGTTGCGTCTTTATGGCCGTTGATTACTGTGCTTGCAAGTGATTTATGAGAGATATTATCTGTTTTTACAAATAATGGAATAAACACCGTCACTGTGTGTGAGGGTGGGGGTTTGTGTGACACTGAACAACGACCGGTCACTAGTCGGGCTCCGGGATGTGTTCGTCCTCGCGCACCTTAGGTCTGTCAATCATTTCTTCATGCCTGGTTCTTTTTATCCCATTCCTGCGACCAGCTCGGCCGGCCCATGTGGTGTGACGAAATCATACTCCTACAGCCTGACCGACATTTGGACCCATTATTGCCTCGAACTGAGAGACATCCAGGTCCTACCTGGCCTCTCCTTTTCATCAAAAGAGGGTGGTCGCCAAAGCTACCACAGGTTAAACCCGGTTGAGAGGCATCCCAGTCTCCCATGAATAGTCGATAATTTCAGTCTCATCAGCCAATTAGTCAAGCAGTCAGTCAGGCAAATGGTCCTGGCCTGGAAACGACAAGTATTCCAGGCTGGACTCACAGGCGAAATTCACCGTTGATCCATACTTCAATGTATGTTCAAATTACACGTTATTAACTGGCATATATCGCATATTCATGAGTACTCCATGTTCACGGGTATGTCTGTGCAAGTTCAGCTGGTTATTGGTATCCAGCCGGAACATTTGTTGAGCTTAAGGTAATTGGTGAAGTTTGTTTTCGAGCCGAACTTATAAAGCTCCTGCCAAAATAGACGGATTCTGGAGGAAAAGTTGCCTAGTGCTGTCGAAAAATTATCCCGCAGAGTAACCGATGCTTGCAAAGTTCGCTGAAAGCAGGTTACTGTGTGTGTCAGGGAATGAAGGAGCTGCTAACCGCAGGGAGTAAAGGTGCGGGAGCTGCAACACCTCAAACTATTCCTTCTTCACCAGACCGACCGACCATTAGAAGTAGCTCGAAGTGGTGCAAAGTACTGTCAGTAACATACCATTGTTGCTACTAACAAAAAAATACCGTTTTCAGGTTTTGGTTGAGGGCGAGGACAATGAACACGAAGTGAGGCTGGTCGATGTCTTCAACATCCAAAGTTGTGTCAGGAACTTTTTTTTTTTCCTGCCGTGAACGATATTGCTTTCCAGTTTCCCAGCTGTGGCTGACGAGGTATAGGACGTCTGTGATGGTACTATCAGCATCCTCTGGGAAAGATCGGAGGAGCATCTCGAGAAATATTGTAAGCTTGTCGGTCGCTTCAGACAGAAGAAAAAACTAAACGTTTTAACCTCAGGACTACTGTCAAGGACTGCCACCGAGAAATCCTTCTCCAACCTGGGGTGAAGCCTCAGTAATCGACAAGTTCACCTTTGTTTACAGATGGTGTTCAGTTCATACACTTGAGGTGCAGCTGGATGTGTTTACGAAATGAGGACGACACCTCACTGATATCTTTACTCGTCATTTTGAGTCATCTCGCAGCCAGTGTGGAACAGAATCTTTCCATGAATTCTTCTTTCAATGATCATCATTCATTCTTTAGAATATTTCATGCAAATGCACGCAACTTACGAAGCATATTTGCAGAGTAAGAGACAATTGCATTAATAGAAAATTACGATGTTATCGGTATGACTGGAACATGGTTATATATCAAGAACAGATGTCCCCTTGCCAAACAGACAATTCCTGGATAACATTCTATCTAACAGTAACAAAGTAGGTCGTGGTGTATTGCTCTTAGTAAAGTCTACATATCTTAATCATGCACTGAAAAAGATATTTCAGCTGCTGATGATATAGACTCCACTTTTGTGGCAACTAAAGATAGGCTTCCCTGCTTGCATGATTAACATGCAAGCAGCCCCTCAGACACCAAACTTAGACGAAAGCCTTTTTGACCAGTTAGCAGAAATTTTTTCACATTATAATAGGAAATTCGAACACGCCGTTGTCTTTTTGTGGGGAAAAGTCCTTTCCAGTAGGTCCTGGCGTGGACTCTACGCAAACCTTTTTGATTATGTCTTAATGCAATTTCTTGAGAAATCATCTAGTGATGTGAACGTAATAGACTTATTTCTAGGTACAAAGAGAATTGTGTCTATAATTCTCTTCCCAGGGAAAAGGTTTGGTATAAGTGATCTGGGACAAATCCCCCTTGAGGCAAGTTTCAACTCTGCTTAGAATGTTAGAAACACAATATTGTGATAAAGTCCTTCAGTGAAATGACATTTCGTTCTCACGAGTTTTGTCATGTCACTAACGGACCAAAATCAGAACACCAGCCCCTATACTCCGTCACAAAGCTGGAGGGGAAGTGGATGACTGACGCAAGGTAGGGTCACGCGAAATCAGTGGTGGGAGAGGGGAGGTTGGGTTAGAAGACGTGGGGAAGTGGCAGGAAGGAGGAATATGTATGCAGGAGGAAGGTGAGATTTCAAGATTCACCCTCACCACCAGATGTATAACAGGAGGTGCTATGATTAATGCACCATCGTGTCGCTCTACCGTATCTACATTCTGTTTATTTCCCACTTCGTTACCCTTCCTCCTAACTCCGTCTGGCTCCTCGGTAACTACCCGAGCCTTTCTTCCCGTCCAAGAGATGGTCGTGCCACTCAAGGTCAGCAGCCACACGCGCGTTGTTCGTGTGCAGCGCCTCCTGTTATAGATTTCTTGGAGAGTGTAAATAGAATCTTAAACCTGTCCCCAACCACCGCACATTACCCCCTCCCCCTCTCTCTCTCTTTCTCTCTACCCCCCACAGCAAACCTCACTCACTTCTGTCTTGCACCAATCACCCACTCTTCTCCCCCCTCCCCTTCTTCCCTCCTTCCCTACTGCACTGGGGTATATGAACTGATATTTTCGAATGGACTGCCATGGGCCATATACATAATGAGAGTGTATGTGGTCTTACAATCATCCTTGACACCTGAAGAAGGTGTTAGAGATTTTTTCGGTTGGCGGGTGTACCTGATGTGGCTTGACGTTGACGGCTTTTAATGACCCTGGCAGTTGATGAGCCTAATACCCAACTAACCAGTCAACCAGCCAACGGCGTGGTCTGTCAGTGGCTTTACGAAGCTCATGGGAATGAAGCGTCATTTCATACAAAGGATTCTTCTTCCTCAACAGCGCAATACCAACATTAACGTCAACATTTTTCGCGTGCTGGTAAAGCTGGTCAACACGAGAGTCGTGAAAAAGTACCAGATTTTCAGACTTGCAAATTCTCATGATCTTTGGACTGCTCTTGACAGAGGAAGCCGAGTGGTAGTTCAAGACAATGAAGCCAAAAATTGATAATCTTTTTGTCCTCATCTGAAGACTTAGCTTATGTCGTAGAAAAAGCGCCAATGCTAAAATGGAACATTTGCGACATACATTCACGTCCAAGATATACAAGGTCTTTCTGAAGTCTCTTTCCGATAACGGACTATCGTTACATCCAAAAACAATCACGATACAACGATGTGGTGTTTCTTGTGTTGTTACACGACTTGTAAAGTTCCTTGTGTTCTTCAGTACACCTCAGGAAGTACATTGTATGTGGCAGGCAGCATCTCCAAGCGATATCTCACTTCAGTCTATGTTTGGTCGATATATCTTTCCTCATAATGTTGATGTCAGTGCGGGTTCGATCTCTACTTGTCTTCTTTGTGTATTGTTAACGGAGGCAGCTGGAGCTGACGTACAGCTCGAAGGACAGACTCTCTAAGGCCTCTTGGACACTGGCAACCGGTTCTTCTGAAACGATGAAGCGACCACATCAAGGTCTGTCAGTCAGTTCATAAAGCTAAGTTTAAAGGGAGGGTCCTTACCATATTGAGAAGTAGGTCCTTTCTGATTTCAGCCCTGTGAACCAAATGACACATTGTGCTTGTTCCTGCTGCGTAGTCACCATTTTCTTTCAGATTGATCGTTGGCAGCCGATAATACAGAGCATAACATACAGACCACAGGTAAAACATGACATGTCTTGATATGAAAAAAGATGTATTATTGTATTTTTACTGCTTTGATTGTAATAATTTTGTATAAGCGAAGAGAGACTATGTGCACAGGTAAAACATGACATGTCTTGATATGAAAAAAGATGTATTATTGTATTTTTACTGCTTTGATTGTAATAATTTTGTATAAGCGAAGAGAGACTATGTGCACCCTGTCCTAACTGCACTGAAAGGAATGAAAGTAAATAAAACGGCAGGACAAGATAAGTTTTATCTAAGACACTAATAGAACCTAAGAATGAGATAATGAAGCCCTTGACTGCTCTTTTCAATAAATCACTTGTTACGGGGAAATTTTCAGATGAATGGAGTTTTGCAAAAGTAACACCGATATTCAAGAGGTAATAGGTCGCAACCAAAAAATCATCATCCAGTTAGCCTGACCTATAAAAGGTTCGTAGTTGATATCCTTATGAAAATCACCACTCGAGACATGAAAGTATATCATTCATGAGGATCAACACTAAACCAACAAATCTCAACATAGTTTTCGACGAAATCGTTCGTTTCCGACAAATTTGCTTAATTTCTCTTAATCTATGAGGATAAGGTAATGTCATCTATTTAGATTTTCAGGAAGTATTCGATAAAGTTCCATATGAAAGATTACTAATAAAAATTAAGGTAAACGGTATAGACTGGGTTGTATTTCGATGGTTAAAGAACTAGGTGACTGGCCGTAAATGAATGGTGATTAATGGTCCAACCTCAGAAAGATTAGATGTAAAAACTGGTGTGCCACAAGGAATCAGTTTTGGGACCCACTCTCATGACAATGACATTGATAATGATGTTGATGTTGTGTTACATATCAGAATTTAAAGGCAGTATACTAAGTTGGCAAATAAATCACATCAGAAACTGAACGTCAGGAGCTGCAATCTGACGTACACAAATTATGGACCGAAATCACAGGTTGCAAACTGATGATGCTATCGGTAAGTGCAAACTTGCACACACAAGCTGTAAAAACAATATGGTAAGCTACAGTATAAATTCTGCTGAACTACTAAAGGTGAAAAACTGAGGTGTTATAGTACATTATACCCTAAACCCAAGTATGCGGTGTATAGAAGCAATTGATAAAAAGCCAAACAAAATTCTGGGATTCAGAAAGTAAAGCACTCGAACTCAAGGAACTACCCCAAACACCGCACAGTTCACTGGTGCGTCCCCCCCTTGAATACTGTCTTCAGTTTTGCCACCCCCCCCTCACCCCCTCCTCCCACCCCTTCCTCCGTGTTTGAAAAAAAAGAGAATGGAAAAAGTACAGAGTCGGGCAACCAAGGTGATTCCCTGAGAAAAAATAAATCCTATGAGAGCCGACCAGACGACTTCAACATTTTGCTTGTAAAAGAAACTGTTGAGAGGTCATTTACCAAAGGCATTCAATTCTATTATCAAGATTTTGATTATATCGATCTGATGATTTACTTTAGGTAGGTTTGTCTGCTCACTCACAGTACTGGATACTGGATACATGCTCGTGAACAGATGCTTTACTTCAGAGGAGGCAAAATACTTTTTCTTCGACAGAATTCTTATCAAATGGTTGAAACCAGCACCATAAGCGTGGTTGACAACAGTCTTGACAATACTTCGCTTGAAGTCCACGACTGATATCATTTTCGCCTCCCATAGTCATATAAAAGGCTTTCAGGCATTTTTCCTTAAGTCATCTGTCGGAACTGCTCTTACCACACTAATCTCTGATGTTTCTGATCTCTTACAGTGGCATAAACAGCTTCAGAAGGACACAGTGGTCTGTTGTTGTTCGTTTTACTTAGCATGTCTCCCTATTCGAAGGTCAAGCTTCTGTAGATAGAAAAAAAAATGGAAAAGACAGGAACCTCCACTCGCTCATAGGACGATTCAATTCCGGCTGTTAGTATTGCCAGTGCCGTATCGTTTGAGCAGCAAGGGAAGTTCTACTTAATCATTCTTTCGAAGATGGTAGCACAAAGGATCATGAGTCACATGTCCCGAAAGTGGATGGTGACTTGGGTCTGGCGCTTTTCCTCCCACCGACTATCATCTTTGAGGTCTATGTTGTAGATTCTGGCTGAATGGCCGGTAAACTATTGGTTGCCATTACATCTAAGGACATACATACGGATCTGCTTCGCACACGGACACACACGTACCAATCAGAGCCGGCGACCTGCCGAGGACTCTGTCAAGCGGACCCACTGGGATCTGGGAAGCCTTTTTATTGAACTCGTGGTCCAGGAAGGAGAAAGAGAACGGGAATAAATCAGAGAGAGAGAGAGAGAGAGAGAGAGAGAGAGAGAGAGAGAGAGAGAGAGAGAGAGAGAGAGAGAGAGAGAGAGAGAGAGAGAGAGAGAGAGAGAGAGAGGGTGAAGCAGAGGAACGAAAAGAGCAAAACATATTAGCCATTCACTCTACCAAGTGCCTGTTGCCTGTGGCCACTGGCTTTGTGGCGAGTCCCTCACACTGGTAGAGTCTCCGGACACAAGTCGTAATTGCAGAGAAAACGGATACATTTGGCACAAGGACCACACCATCGTTAATGGCGTGGTGCGCACACGCATTTCGTCGCCTTCTAAATCACAGGATGGAGGTTCCATGCTCTCGTGGTTTAGTTAATACCATTATACTGTGTTCATTCTCTGACTCTTTCTTTACTGGTGTTTATGGCGACGATCTAGGTAGGAGAAATAGACTGTCCCGAAGTGGAAAATGCAGTTATTTCAAAGGATAACTTTAGGAATCTTGTAAGAACGTCTTTTCTATCAGGGGATCGCCTTCGGAGAAGTACGTCAGCATTAGGAGAGCTAGCGTCGGCGCTCGTCTCCTGGGAGACATTAACCTGTCCTAGAGAAAACAATAGCAGGTTTACGGCAGTATTGGAGGCTCTGGGAAGGATGCAAGCTTAGGATTCTGGAGGGAGAAGAAATGATGACACTAAGGACGGGAAATGGAATGAAGCACATGTTCCATCTTGAGGGTAGAACAGAGAAGAGAATGTGATGGACGGGCCTAAAAATAATGGATTTACGAGGGACATGATAGATGTGTCGCGAAATATTTTCCAAAGAATGAAATCAGTGGAGGGGCGATATTACTTATGGCATCAAGGGGGGGTGTGAGGAGAGAGAGAGAGAGAGAGAGAGAGAGAGAGAGAGAGAGAGAGAGAGAGAGAGAGCAGTAGCCACGGAGTACAACTGGTGGCTCTTAACCCCCCTCCCCCAAGAGATGCCATGTATTGACGATGCTCAAGGTAAAGCTGAGGATGGTATCTGTGGTCTTGGGCTGTTCCTGACCTCGACCCTTATTTGTTGTAGACGATACTTACTGACGTCACTGTTGATAGTTTTGTGTAGTTGGTCGCGAACTTGACTGCTTGACAGCACTGATTTTGAAGCAGAATTAATAGAATTGTTGATAGATTAATCACTTTAGTCACGAGACAGATCTATCATTGATCACTGAAGTAATCATTAATCAAGCTGAATTAATCAGTCATGAAGCAGAGTTAATGGTAAGTGGTTAATGTTGCTGGTCTGGGAGAGTTAGAGGTTGATACTGGTCTTTGAGTAGAGTTAGTGGTGATCGTTTGATATGACTAAACTTGAAGTAGAGTTAATTGTGCTAGGATATTATTACTAGTCTTGAAGTAGAGTTAGTTGTGCTGGGATATTATTACTGGCCTTGAATTAGTTGTGCGTGAATGATTTTACTGGTCTGTAAGTAGAGTCAGTTCTGTTGGGATACAATTTCTGGTCTTAAAGTGGAGTTATTAGTATAGGGTCCCATTTAACTTGGCATAAAAGTGGTCATTAGGGAAGCGATTATCAAACACTGGGTAGAAATACCATTGACCTTTACTAAGATTTTGGTCAAGGCCCACTAGGCTAACGTGAGCGGTCGCTGACCAAATCTACTGATCTTCAGCGGGAAAAAATCACCTAGAGCCAAATATCTGTATATTATCTATTTTTTATAAATGAATAAATAAATAAATAAATAAATGAATAAATAGAATATATATATATATATATATATATATATATATATATATATATATATATATATATATATATATATATATATATATATATATATATACATATATATATATATATATTCAATTTTCCAAAAGAAGGAACAGAGAAGGGGGGCCAGGTGAGGATATTCCCTCAAAGGCTCAGTCCTCTGTTCTTAACGCTACCTCGCTATTGCGGGAAATGGCGAATAGTATGAAAAGAAACAAAGATATATATATATATATATATATATATATATATATATATATATATATATATATATATATATATATATATATATATATATATATATATATATATATATATTTTTTTTTTTTTTTTTTTTTTTGCCGCTGTCTCCCGCGTTTGCGAGGTAGCGCAAGGAAACAGACGAAAGAAATGGCCCAACCCACCCCCATACATATGCCTTGATTCAATCCACTGACAGTACGTCAACCCCGGTATACCACATCGATCCAATTCACTCCATTCTTTGCCCTCCTATCACCCTCCTGCATGTTCAGGCCCCGATCACACAAAATCTTTTTCACTCCATCTTTCCACCTCCAATTTGGTCTCCCTCTTCTCCTCGTTCCCTCCACCTCCGACACATATATCCTCTTGGTCAATCTTTCCTCACTCATTCTCTCCATGTGACCAAACCATTTCAAAACACCCTCTTCTGCTCTCTCAACCACGCTCTTTTTATTTCCACACATCTCTCTTACCCTTACGTTACTTACTCGATCAAACCACCTCACACCACACATTGTCCTCAAACATCTCATTTCTAGCACATCCATCCTCCTGCGCACAACTCTATCCATAGTCCACGCCTCGCAACCATACAACATTGTTGGAACCACTATTCCTTCAAACATAACCATTTTTGCTTTCCGAGATAATGTTCTCGACTTCCACACATTCTTCAAGGCTCCCAGAATTTTCGCCCCCTCCCCCACCCTATGATCCACTTCCGCTTCCATGGTTCCATCCGCTGCCAGATCCACTCCCAGATATCTAAAACACTTCACTTCCTCCAGTTTTTCTCCATTCAAACTCACCTCCCAATTGAATTGACCCTCAACCCTACTGTACCTAATAACCTTGCTCTTATTCACATTTACTCTTAACTTTCTTCTTTCACACACTTTACCAAACTCAGTCACCAGCTTCTGCAGTTTCTCACATGAATCAGCCACCAGCGCTGTATCATCAGCGAACAACAACTGACTCACTTCCCAAGCTCTCTCATCCCCAACAGACTTCATACTTGCCCCTCTTTCCAAAACTCTTGCATTTACCTCCCTAACAACCCCATCCATAAACAAATTAAACAACCATGGAGACATCACACACCCCTGCCGCAAACTTACATTTACTGAGAACCAATCACTTTCATCTCTTCCTACACGTACACATGCCTTACATCCTCGATAAAAACTTTTCACTGCTTCTAACAACTTGCCTCCCACACCATATGTTCTTAATACCTTCCACATAGCATCTCTATCAACTCTATCATATGCCTTCTTCAGATCCATAAATGCTACATACAAATCCATTTGCTTTTCTAAGTATTTCTCACATACATTCTTCAAAGCAAACACCTGATCCACACATCCTCTACCACTTCTGAAACCACACTGCTCTTCCCCAATCTGATGCTCTGTACATGCCTTCACCCTCTCAATCAATACCCTCCCATATAATTTACCAGGAATACTCAACAAACTTATACCTCTGTAATTTGAGCACTCACTCTTATCCCCTTTGCCTTTATACAATGGCACTATGCACGCATTCCGCCAATCCTCAGGCACCTCACCATGAGTCATACATACATTAAATAACCTTACCAACCAGTCAACAATACAGTCACCCCCTTTTTTAATAAATTCCACTGCAATACCATCCAAACCTGCTGCCTTGCCGGCTTTCATCTTCCGCAAAGCTTTTACTACCTCTTCTCTGTTTACCAACTCATTTTCCCTAACCCTCTCACTTTGCACACCACCTCGACCAAAACACCCTATATCTGCCACTCTATCATCAAACACATTCAACAAACCTTCAAAATACTCACTCCATCTCCTTCTCACATCACCACTACTTGTTATCACCTCCCCATTTGCGCCCTTCACTGAAGTTCCCATTTGCTCCCTTGTCTTACGCACTTTATTTACCTCCTTCCAGAACATCTTTTTATTCTCCCTAAAATTTAATGATACTCTCTCACCCCAACTCTCATTTGCCCTTTTTTTTCACCTCTTGCACCTTTCTCTTGACCTCCTGTCTCTTTCTTTTATACGTCTCCCACTCAATTTCATTTTTTCCCTGCAAAAATCGTCCAAATGCCTCTCTCTTCTCTTTCACTAATACTCTTACTTCTTCATCCCACCACTCACTACCCTTTCTAATCAACCCACCTCCCACTCTTCTCATGCCACAAGCATCTTTTGCGCAATCCATCACTGATTCCCTAAATACATCCCATTCCTCCCCCACTCCCCTTACTTCCATTGTTCTCACCTTTTTCCATTCTGTACTCAGTCTCTCCTGGTACTTCCTCACACAAGTCTCCTTCCCAAGCTCACTTACTCTCACCACCCTCTTCACCCCAACATTCACTCTTCTTTTCTGAAAACCCATACAAATCTTCACCTTAGCCTCCACAAGATAATGATCAGACATTCCTCCAGTTGCACCTCTCAGCACATTAACATCCAAAAGTCTCTCTTTCGCGCGCCTGTCAATTAACACGTAATCCAATAACGCTCTCTGGCCATCTCTCCTACTTACATAAGTATACTTATGTATATCTCGCTTTTTAAACCAGGTATTCCCAATCATCAGTCCTTTTTCAGCACATAAATCTACAAGCTCTTCACCATTACCATTTACAACACTGAACACCCCATGTATACCAATTATTCCCTCAACTGCCTCATTACTCACCTTTGCATTCAAATCACCCAACACTATAACCCGGTCTCGTGCATCAAAACCACGAACACACTCATTCAGCTGCTCCCAAAACACTTGCCTCTCATGATCTTTCTTCTCATGCCCAGGTGCATATGCACCAATAATCACCCATCTCTCTCCATCAACTTTCAGTTTTACCCATATTAATCGAGAATTTACTTTCTTACATTCTATCACATACTTCCACAACTCCTGTTTCAGGAGTACTGCTACTCCTTCCCTTGCTCTTGTCCTCTCACTAACCCCTGACTTTACTCCCAAGACATTCCCAAACCACTCTTCCCCTTTACCATTGAGCTTCGTTTCACTCAGAGCCAAAACATCCAGGTTCCTTTCCTCAAACATACTACCTATCTCTCCTTTTTTCACATCTTGGTTACATCCACACACATTTAGGCACCCCAATCTGAGCCTTCGAGGAGGATGAGCACTCCCCGCGTGACTCCTTCTTCTGTTTCCCATTTTAGAAAGTTAAAAAAATACAAGGAGGGGAGGATTTCTGGCCCCCCGCTCCCGTCCCCTCTAGTCGCTTTCTACGACACGCGAGGAATGCGTGGGAAGTATTCTCTCACCCCTATCCCCAGGGATAGTATACATATATATATACACATACACACACACGCACACACACACACACACACACACACACACACATATATATACATGTGAAAAATGTAAGAAACAATTTAGAAAAACTGAAACTTCTAGCTTGAAATGAAATGAAAAAATGAATGTCACATAATGGTTCAACCTCTGGCTATGGAAAGGAAATGTTTAATTTATTTACACAAACGTCAATAGTAGTTCTCATCAATTTAACCACTGTATCAATAAGCTTCAATGTCTAAGCTACATTTTTTTCCAATTTCACTATTTTCTTGTCAAAAGCACCATGTATGAAAACTATCACTCCAGTAACACAACTATAAACATTTACTATAAACATACCCTCACCTGGCCCAATTCTCTGTTCCTTCTTTTGGAAAATTGAAAAAAAGAAAAAGAGGGGAGGATTTCCAGCCCCCCGCTCCCTCCCCTTTTAGTCGCCTTCTACGACACGCAGGGAATACGTGGGAAGTATTCTTTCTCCCCTATCCCCAGGGATATATATATATGTGGATCATAGGATGGGGGAGGGGGCAAAAATTTTGGGAGCCTTGAAAAATGTGTGGAAGTCGAGAACATTATCCCGCAAAAATGGGTATGTTTGAAGGAATAGTGGTTCCAACAATGTTGTATGGTTGCGAGGCGTGGGCTATGGATAGAGTTGTGCGCAGGAGGATGGATGTGCTGGAAATGAGATGTTTGAGGACAATGTGTGGTGTGAGGTGGTTTGATCGAGTAAGTAACGTAAGGGTAAGAGAGATGTGTGGAAATAAAAAGAGCGTGGTTGAGAGAGCAGAAGAGGGTGTTTTGAAGTGGTTTGGGCACATGGAGAGATTGAGTGAGGAAAGATTGACCAAGAGGATATATGTGTCGGAGGTGGAGGGAACAAGGAGAAGAGGGAGACCAAATTGGAGGTGGAAAGATGGAGTGAAAAGGATTTTGTGTGATCGGGGCCTGAACATGCAGGAGGGTGAAAGGAGGGCAAGGAATAGAGTGAATTGGAGCGATGTGATATACAGGGGTTGACGTGCTGTCAGTGGATGAATCAAGGCATGTGAAGCGTCCGGGGTAAACCATGGAAAGCTGTGTAGGTATGTATATTTGCGTGTGTGGACGTATGTATGTACATGTGTATGGGGGGGGTTGGGCCATTTCTTTCGTCTGTTTCCTTGCGCTACCTCGCAAACGCGGGAGACAGCGACGAGGTATAAAAAAAAAAAATAAAAAAAAAAAAAAAAAAAATAAAAAAAAAATATATATATATATATATATATATATATATATATATATATATATATATATATATATATATATATATATATATATATATATATATATATATATATATATATATATATATATATATATATATATATATATATATATATATCGGTAACAAAATATTGGTCTTGGGATAAACCTATTTCTCTTAGAGATAAAGTTTATCAATTTTCGATTTCATATCATCAGTATGTGGGTGTAAATTTTCCGACGCTACAAATGTCGAGTGCTTCTTTACCGTCGTAGTTATCAATCCTGGTCCTTTTATAAAACCGAATATAATCAGTTACACGTCTACAAACACAGGGTCTCTCGAAATTGAATCCTTGAAAGTATCTTAAAATGCAAAAAGTTTAGCGGTGAGTGTAAGAAAAGAGAGAGGCAATGTATCGGTGCGAGAGGCCGGGGTCGGGTGATGCATAGAAATGTGCCGCTGGGCTAGGCTCCGGAAAATTTTTCGTAGATCGTTTCTGTAGGAAATAGCGTTTTAAGGAAACAGAGAGAGAGAGAGAGAGAGAGAGAGAGAGAGAGAGAGAGAGAGAGAGAGAGAGAGAGAGAGAGAGAGAGAGAACGAAGAACGCTGCAAGTTTAGGTTCGGTAGGTGGGTAGGTGCCGACACAAGATGAGGGGGTGGGTGGCTAGCCCGGGACGATAGCCAGGGATCAGTAAGATCCCCCGAGCGGTCTCGTTCACGGGGCCGCTGGGATATCTTCTGATCCTCAATTTCACGAGGGCTCGAGACTCCGACTATAGCTGGTGGAGAACACAAACCTTCGCTCGTGGAATACATCACAATGGGCGTCGCCATGCCGACCACAACAACAACACAACATTACCGCGAGGTGGCTAGGCTAGGCTTGGTTTCAACCCTCCTCCCCCCACCCCCCACCCCTCCCCCCCGAAGTCTTCTAGCGGAACTGAGGAAAGTTTCGTCCACAGGTTCACTCATTTCTTCTTCATGATGGCAAAACGTGGTTCTCTAGTCAGGCTCAAAGCACCACTAAGCTCCGGGGCTTTTTATGACAGTCAAGTACCTCTTGAGGGAGGCGGCCACCAGATTTCGTCGGGTTCTCCGCTGCTGGCGTGATTTCATAACCTCAAATACAAAGTCCTTCGAAGGCAGAAAAGTACAAAAGCTGGAAATGGGGACTAGGTAATAATTTCGGGTGTATTTTACTACTTTTGACCGCACGATTTCTCAGCATTAAAAATTCCAACACGTTCTCGTGTATTCTTTAATAACACGGGGAACTTTGCAGGAAAATATATATATATATATACATATTTCCCGTCGAACAAAGACAGAAAAATCACGGTGGGTGAAAAATATTTTTTCCTCCAAATTTACTAATTTCATCAAAGAATTATGTAAGCATGTGTTGGAATTTCAACACACACAATTCTAGCATCAAAGTGGTAGTATATATATATATATATATATATATATATATATATATATATATATATATATATATATATATATATATATATATATATATATTTTTTTTTTTTTTTTCAAACTATTCGCCATTTCCCGCATTAGCGAGGTAGCGTTAAGAACAGAGGACTGGGCCTTTGAGGGAATACCCTCACCTGGCCCAATTCTCTGTTCCTTCTTTTGGAAAATTGAAAAAAAAAACCGAGAGGGGAGGATTTCCAGCCCCCCGCTCCCTCCCCTTTTAGTCGCCTTCTACGACACGCAGGGAATACGTGGGAAGTATTCTTAATCCCCTATCCCCAGGGATATATATATATATATATATATATATATATATATATATATATATATATATATATATATATATATATATATATATATATATATATATATATATATATATATATATATATATATATATATATATATATATATATATATATATATATATATATATATCCTTCCTACAAAGGCATGAAGTCACACCATATACATAGTGAGAAAGTGTGTGGTCTTTGAATTATCTTTAAGACCTGAAGAAGGTCTTAAATATTTGTCCATTTGGCGGTTATGGCTTGATGTTGACGGCCTTAATAACCCTGGCCTAAAACGGAATCAACCAGCCAACTAGAAGGTCACACAAATTCACAGTTTTAACTCAACCCTTTTCTTCTCCCTCTTCTCTTAGATTAAGTGGTACAGGTGGTAAGCTTCCACCAACCAGAGAGGCACTACTTTCTTTGTACTAACGAAGGTTAGCGAGTAAACCAGCTGTCAAGTTCTCCTCCTTGGCCTAGATTGCTGTGTTTTTCCTTTCTTTCCTGCCTCACATACACGTGGGTTGCTGGCATGCAATCCACAGACACACACGCTCTCTCTCCGTCTACCCATAACACTCGACAGCTCGTAAACACTTCCCTTTATTTTGAACTCTGCAAGAATCCCCGCGGCCAGCGGTACGCGCTAGCCCTACTTATTGGCAAAACTTTAGTGGTAGGTACTCGTAAGTAGGTAGGCAGGTATGTAAAGGGTAAAGTGAAGTACTACCTCCATCTATATGCTATACAGAGAGAGGGTGAGGCAGTAGTCACCTCACCTCTGCAGTCCTCTAGTGTAACATCTCGACATGTTCCAGGGCGTCTTCGGCTGACTCTAGGACCTCACTTTATAAGGAGGATCTGGGAACTTGGAAGTTTCGAAGTGAATTCAGGTCTGAGAATTGCGAAACTTTGTGCATAAACCCGTAAATTTATGGCAACAAACGCGACACTCTGCAGTTAGGTGAGCAGTCCAAGTTGACTCCTTGATCGTCTTGTCTTTGTCCCGCGAGATTTGCTCTGAAAGGAGACTGTAAAGACGTTACCGACTGCTTGTCAATATGAAGCTTCACTGCCTCTTTAGCTTGACGGTGAAGATGAAGCTTTACTGTCTCTCCAGCTTTATGGTGAAGATGAAGCTTTACTGTCCCTTCAGCTTTGTGGTGACGATGAAGCTTTACTGTCCCTTCAGCTTTGTGGTGACGATGAAGCTTTACTGTCCCTTCAGCTTTGTGGTGACGATGAAGCTTTACTGTCCCTTCAGCTTTGTGGTGACGATGAAGCTTTACTGTCCCTTCAGCTTTGTGGTGAAGATGATGCTTTACTGTCCCTTCAGCTTTGTGGTGAAGATGATGCTTTACTCTGCCTTCAGTCGTGTTGTGAATATGATTATTTTACCGTCCCCTCAGCTTTGTTACGAATATAAAGCTTTACTGTCCCTTCAGCTTTTTTGGTGAAAATGAAGCTTTTCAGTCTCTTGGCTTTATGATGAATATGAATATTTTCAAACCTAAAGCTTTGTGGTGAATATGATGTTTTCTCATTCTCTTAATGCTGAATATGAAGCTGTTTTGTAAGCTTTAAGGTGAATGTGATGTCTTTCTTTCAATCAGATTGATGGTGATAATGAAACTCATTTTCGTCATCTATTATTATATGGTAAATATCAAGCTTATCAGTTTTAAGGTATTTATGAAGCTAGATATTTATTGTCTCCTCAGGTGAATATGAATCTTGACTTTCCGTCAGCTTAATGGCGGCTATAAAGCTTATCTTCTCGTTAGCTGTATGATAGCTATGAAACATTTTCTAGTTAGCTTTATGGTGCTATAAAGCCTACATTTTCGTCAGCTTTATGATAGCTATGAAGCTTTATCTTTATAAAAGCAGTCTGATAAATATAGGAACCTGAGAACAGGTTCCAGCGACCACCAGGACTCAGGCGCAGCGCACTGAAGTGTGTTGGATATCTTTCCAGGACTCGATACTATTATATTGATTACTTGTATTCTCGGAAAGATCCTCACAGCCCCAGTGACTGAATGATCCACTAACATCAGTTAATATTCTTGGTTGGTAAGAGATAAGAATATTCTAAGCTCCTTTTGCCCACTCGTCTTCCAGGTGAGCCGAAAGATGTCTCTTGTGTTGTTCCAGGGACGACGGATGTTTCAGCGGTTTAGCCTCGATCTGGTTAAATAAGGCTGTAGCTACGGGCTTCCTCTGTCTGCCTTAGAGAGTGTGTGGAGGTGTTCCTGTGGGCTAGGCCCTCCACAGGGCCCGCCATGTCTCCTTAGGCTTCGGTGATCGCGACCTGCTAACACTATGGAGCGACTCCTAGAGCATCTGTTTCCTGTTATCGAGCGAAAAGGATAAATGTTGCTGAGAAGCGTTATACTGGTCCACCTGTGCCCTTTACCTTGGGCAACCAACTGAGTGAATATGAGTCTCACTTTCTAAGATTGGGTCTGAACGTTGCAGAACCCAAGTACTCGAACACGACCATACGATCCTTCAACACGAGTGTGCGACCCTTGAACACAACGGTGTGACCCTTGGGTATGTTTGGCCTTGCATTTGACTTGACCCATAGGTATTAGATCAAGGGCCAGGCCACCGCTGCCCCCTGTCTACACGCTGATCAGAAGGACGCCACAGCCTCAACTACCCCACTGAACACGACCAGTGACAGATGGCAGCTGCCCGAGGGTCAGCAAAGGTTCTCTGAAGGTCTTCACTGGCAGCTGATCCTGAGACACTCCCTGTGACATAACCAGACCAGCTGCTTCTGCTGCAACTTGCCCACCTGGCCTCAGACGGTCTTTATAACCTAGCAAACCAGCTATAATCTAGCAAGACCAACAGTAAACCCAGCTAAATCACTTGCTACTGCTACTGCGGCTACTGCTGCTGCTGCTGCCTCGGCC
Source organism: Panulirus ornatus (assembly GCF_036320965.1). Lineage (NCBI taxonomy): Eukaryota > Metazoa > Arthropoda > Malacostraca > Decapoda > Palinuridae > Panulirus > Panulirus ornatus. Next base: position 6,738,653 of record NC_092257.1, read on the forward strand.
AAAGGAAGTGAACCATCAGGAGGAGAAAGGAGTCCATAAGGAGGTAATCCTTCCCACTTGGCGAGTCTATTATCCTCACCTCAAGAAGTGAGCACTTCCTCCGCCTGTGGCTTCCTAGTAAAGCCAGCAGTCATTGAAAAAGCGAAAACCCAAATCATAAAAAAGAGAACAATAAACCTAGGAAAAAAAATGGGAAAATGTACCACAATACTAGAGTTAACATACGTGATCGATAAGGACATTATCTTGCGCCTTCCACAGGTCTATTGGTATAGGTAAAAAAAGGAGGAAAATTTCTCCTTTTCCCGGCCAGCCAGCCGGCCAGCCTCGCGGAAAAGCGTGGATGAAATGGCTAAAAGGCACCATAAGTTTAGAGGAACGGGCCAAGTTGCGAGGATGAATTAGACTCTCGAGTGGCAAGTTTGCAAGAGTGAGTGCGAGGAGAGAGATTTGTAGCCGGCCTAACTTACTGGTGTGGGAGGAGGAGAGGGAGGGAGGGAGGGATAGACAGGCATAATTTGTGGCAGAGAGAGAGAGAGAGAGAGAGAGAGAGAGAGAGAGAGAGAGAGAGAGAGAGAGAGAGAGAGAGAGAGAGAGAGAGAGAGAGAGAGAGAATCAAAGATGGTAACAGCTCGATGAAAAAGACAGAAAAATTTAGAGAAACACACACAAACACAGACACAAACACACACACAACTTAGAATGGTGTGTGTGTGTGTGTGTGTGTGTGTGTGTGTGTGTGTGTGCGCGCGCATATATTCATAAGGTTAAAGACATGATACTTGTATATATATATATATATATATATATATATATATATATATATATATATATATATATATATATATATATATATATATATATATATATAAATATATATACATATATATATGTATATATATATATATATATATATATATATATATATATATATATATATATATATATATATATATATATATATATATATATATATATATATATATATATATATATATATATATATATATATATATCTCGCTTTTTAAACCAGGTATTCCCAATCACCAGTCCTTTTTCAGCACATAAATCTACAAGCTCTTCACCATTTCCATTTACAACACTGAACACCCCATGTATACCAATTATTCCCTCAACTGCCACATTACTCACCTTTGCATTCAAATCACCCATCACTATAACCCGGTCTCGTGCATCAAAACCACTAACACACTCATTCAGCTGCTCCCAAAACACTTGCCTCTCATGATCTTTCTTCTCATGCCCAAGTGCATATGCACAAATAATCACCCATCTTTCTCCATCAACTTTCAGTTTTACCCATATTAATCGAGAATTTACTTTCTTATATTCTATCACATACTCCCACAACTCCTGTTTCAGGAGTACTGCTACTCCTTCCCTTGCTCTTGTCCTCTCACTAACCCCTGACTTTACTCCCAAGACATTCCCAAACCACTCTTCCCCTTTACCCTTGAGCTTCGTTTCACTCAGAGCCAAAACATCCAGGTTCCTTTCCTCAAACATACTACCTATCTCTCCTTTTTTCACATCTTGGTTACATCCACACACATTTAGACACCCCAGTCTGAGCCTTCGAGGAGGATGAGCACTCCCTGCGTGACTCCTTCTTCTGTTTCCCATTTTAGAAAGTTAAAAAGCGAGATATACATAAGTATACGTATGTAAGTAGGAGAGATGGCCAGAGAGCGTTATTGGATTACGTGTTAATTGACAGGCGCGCGAAAGAGAGACTTTTGGATGTTAATGTGCTGAGAGGTGCAACTGGAGGGATGTCTGATCATTATCTTGTGGAGGCTAAGGTGAAGATTTGTATGGGTTTTCAGAAAAGAAGAGTGAATGTTGGGGTGAACAGGGTGGTGAGAGTAAGCGAGCTTGGGAAGGAGACTTGTGTGAGGAAGTACCAGGAGAGACTGAGTACAGAATGGAAAAAGGTGAGAACTATGGAAGTAAGGGGAGTGGGGGAGGAATGGGATGTATTTAGGGAATCAGTGATGGATTGCGTAAAAGATGCTTGTGGCATGAGAAGAGTGGAAGGTGGGTTGATTAGAAAGGGTAGTGAGTGGTGGGATTGAAGAAGTAAGATTATTAGTGAAAGAGAAGAGAGAGGCATTTGGACGAGTTTTGCAGGGAAAAAATGCAATTGAGTGGGAGATGTATAAACGAAAGAGACAGGAGGTCAAGAGAAAGGTGCAAGAGGTGAAAAAGAGGGCAAATGAGAGTTGGGGTGAGAGAGTATCATTAAATTTTAGGAAGAATAAAAAGATGTTCTGGAAGGAGGTAAATAAAGTGCGTAAGACAAGGGAGCAAATGGGAACTTCAGTGAAGGGCGCAAATGGGGAGGTGATAACAAGTAGTGGTGATGTGAGAAGGAGATGGAGTGAGTACTTTGAAGGTTTGTTGAATGTGTTTGATGATAGAGTGGCAGATATTGGGTGTTTTGGTCGAGGTGGTGCAAAGTGAGAGGGTTAGGGAAAATGATTTGGTAAACAAAGAAGAGGTAGTAAAAGCTTTGCGGAAGATGAAAGCCGGCCAGGCAGCAGGTTTGGATGGTATTGCAGTGGAATCTATTAAAAAAGGGGGTGACTGCATTATTGACTGGTTGGTAAGGTTAATATATGTATGACTCATGGTGAGGTGCCTGAGGATTGGCGGAATGCGTGCATAGTGCCATTGTACAAAGGCAAAGGGGATAAGAGTGAGTGCTCAAATTACAGAGGTATAAGTTTGTTGAGTATTCCTGGTAAATTATATGGGAAGGTATTGACTGAGAGGGTGAAGGCATGTACAGAGCATCAGATTGGGGAAGAGCAGTGTGGTTTCAGAAGTGGTAGAGGATGTGTGGATCAGGTGTTTGCTCTGAAGAATGTATGTGAGAAATACTTAGAAAAGCAAATGGATTTGTATGTAGCATTTATGGATCTGGAGAAGGCATATGATAGAGTTGAAAGAGATGCTCTGTGGAAGGTATTAAGAATATATGGTGTGGGAGGAAAGTTGTTAGAAGCAGTGAAAAGTGTTTATCGAGGATGTAAGGCATGTGTACGTGTAGGAAGAAAGTGATTGGTTCTCAGTGAATGTAGGTTTGCTGCAGGGGTGTGTGATGTCTCCATGGTTGTTTAATTTGTTTATGGATAGGGTTGTTAGGGAGGTGAATGCAAGAGTTTTGGAAAGAGGGGCAAGTATGAAGTCTGTTGGGGATGAGAGAGCTTGGGAAGTGAGTCAGTTGTTGTTCGCTGATGATACAGCGCTGGTGGTTGATTCATGTGAGAAACTGCAGAAGCTGGTGACTGAGTTTGGTAAAGTGTGTGAAAGAAGAAAGTTAAGAGTAAATGTGAATAAGAGCAAGGTTATTAGGTACAGTAGGGTTGAGGGTCAAGTCAATTGGGGGGTAAGTTTGAATGGAGAAAAACTGGAGGAAGTAAAGTGTTTTAGATATCTGGGAGTGGATCTGGCAGCGGATGGAACCATGGAAGCGGAAGTGAATCATAGGGTGGGGGAGGGGGCGAAAATCCTGGGAGCCTTGAAGAATGTGTGGAAGTCGAGAACATTATCTCGGAAAGCAAAAATGGGTATGTTTGAAGGAATAGTGGTTCCAACAATGTTGTATGGTTGCGAGGCGTGGGCTATGGATAGAGTTGTGCGCACGAGGGTGGATGTGCTGGAAATGAGATGTTTGAGGACAATGTGTGGTGTGAGGTAGTTTGATCGAGTAAGTAATGTAAGGGTGAGAGAGATGTGTGGAAATAAAAAGAGCGTGGTTGAGAGATCAGAAGAGGGTGTTTTGAAATGGTTTGGGCACATGGAGAGAATGAGTGAGGAAAGATTGACCAAGAGGATATGTGTGTCGGAGGTGGAGGGAACGAGGAGAAGTGGGAGACCAAATTGGAGGTGGAAAGATGGAGTGAAAAAAATTTTGAGTGGTCGGGGCCTGAACATGCAGGAGGGTGAAAGGCGGGCAAGGAATAGAGTGAATTGGATCGATGTGGTATACCGGGGTTGACGTGCTGTCAGTGGATTGAATCAGGGCATGTGAAGCGTCTGGGGTAAACCATGGAAAGTTGTGTGGGGCCTGGATGTGGAAAGGGAGCTGTGGTTTCGGGCATTATTGCATGACAGCTAGAGACTGAGTGTGAACGAATGGGGCCTTTGCTGTCTTTTCCTAGCGCTACCTCGCTCACATATGGGGGGAGGGGGATGGTATTCCAAGTGTGGCGAGGTGGCGATGGGAATGAATAAAGGCAGACAGTGTGAACTGTGTGCATGGGTATATATGTATGTGTCTGTCTGTGTATATATATGTGTACATTGAGATGTATAGGTACGTATATTTGCGTGTGTGGACGTGTATGTATATACATGTTTATGGGGGTGGGTTGGGCCATTTCTTTCGTCTGCTTCCTTGCGCTACCTCGCAAACGCGAAAGACAGCGTCAAAGCAAAATAAATAAATATATATATATTTTTTTTTTTTTCATACGATTCGCCATTTCCCGCATTTGCGAGGTAGCGTTAAGAACAGAGGACTGGGCCTTAGAGGGAAAATCCTCACCTGGCCCCCTTCTCTGTTCCTTCTTTTGGAAATTTAAAAAAAAAAACGAGAGGGGAGGATTTCCAGCCACCCGCTCCCTCCCCTTTTAGTCGCCTTCTACGACACGCAGGGAATATATATATATATATATATATATATATATATATATATATATATATATATATATATATATATATATATATATATTCCTATGAGTCCACGGGGAAAATGAAACCCGATAAGTTCCAAGTGCACTTTCGTGCAATAGTCACATCAGAGGAGAGACAAGAGAAAAATATAAGTCAGTTGATATACATCAAATAGACGAAGCTAGGACGCCATTTGGTAAACACACACACACACACACACACACACACACACACACACACACACACACACTCGCACATGTGTCAAAGCCACCGTGGAAGAGATGAGTGAGGGGCGACCTGTTCACAGCCTTAAAAGTCTTTTTTTTCGGCCAGATTGATGATGTGGGCTTTGATCAGTTTTCGAAAGATGTAGGGATTGAACAACCAGAGGACATAACATGAATTAAGCTCAATAAAACTTGCTAGAAATGATGTACATAAGTACTGTAATAGAGTGGTGGATGAATGGAAGAAGCTGAACAAGGAGGTGCTAAATGTGGACAACATACAGACGTTTAAGAGGTTGTATATAACAGAATGTAATGTTCAAGGGTTAGGGTCCCACAAGTGTAAAACTCCCTCGCCGTGCAACATGTGCGGAACACATGGGACTGATGATATCGATTTCCCTGTGAGCAACCTGCCCGATCTTTGTGATAGCCTTCTACGACGCGCAGGGATGACTGAATGGAGAAAAACTGGAGGAAGTGAAGTGTTTTAGATATTTTGGAGTGGATTTAGCAGCGATGGAACTATGGAAGCGGAAGTGAGTCACAGGGTGGGGAAGGGGGCGAAGGTTCTGGGAGCGTTGAAGAATGTGTGGAAGGCGAGAACGTTATCTCGGAGAGCAAAAATGGGTATTTTTGAGGGAATAGTGGTTCCAACAATGTTATATGGTTGTGAGGCGTGAGCTATAGATAGGGTTATGCGGGGAGGATGGATGTGTTGGAAATGAGATGTTTGAGGACAATGTGTGGCTTGATCAAGTAAGTAATGTAAGGGTAAGAAAGATGCGTGGTACTAAAAAGAATGTGGTTAAGAGAGCAGAAGAGGGTATATTGAAATGGTTTGGTCATATGGAGAGAATGAGTGAGGAAAGATTGACAAAGAGGATATATGTGTCAGAGGTGGAGGGAACGAGGAGAAGTGGGAGACTAAATTGGAGGTGGAAGAACGAAGTGAAAGAGATTTTGAGGGATCGGGGCCTGAACATACAGGAGGGGGAAAGGCGTGCAAGGAATAGAGTGAATTGGAACGATGTGGTGTATCGGGTTCGACGTGCTGTCAATGGATTGAACCAGGGCATGAAGCGTCTGGGGTAAACCATAGAAAGTTTTGTGGGGCCTAGATGTGGAAAGGGAGCTGTGGCTTTGGTGTATTAAACATGACAGCTAGAGAATGAGTTTGGCCTAATGTGGCCTTTGTTGTCTTTCCTAGCGGTACCTCGCACGCGCGCGGGGGAGGGGGGTGCCATTTCATGTGTGGCGGGGTGGCGACGAGAATGGATGAAGGCAGCAAGTATGAATATGTATATGTGTATATATGTATATGTCTGTACACGCTGAAATGTATAGGTATGTATATGTGCGTGTGTGGGCGTTTATGTATATGAATATGTGGATGGGTTGGGCCATTCTTTCGTCTGTTTCCTTTTTGCTTGCGCTATCTCGCTAACGAGGGAGACAGCGACAAAGTATAATAATAATAAAATGATATATATATATATATATATATACATATATATATATATATATATATATATATATATATATATATATATATATATATATATATATATATATATATATATATATACATTTATATATATATATATATATATATATATATATATATATATATATATATATATATATATATATATATATATATATATATATATATATGATGTGGTATACCGGGGTCGACGTAGTCAATAGACTGAAACAGGTCTGTGAGGCCTGGATGTGGAAAGGGAGCTGTGGTTTCGGTGCATTACATATGACAGCTAGAGGGTGAGCGAATATGGCCCTTTTTTTCATTTTTCTGGCGCTTCCTCTCTGTGGGGGGGGGGGGGGGGGGTGCTATTTCCTGTGTGGTGGTGTAGCGACAGGAATGGATGAAGACAGCAAGTATGAATATATATATATATATATATATATATATATATATATATATATATATATATATATATATATATATATATATATATATATATATATATATATTTTATTTTATTTTTTTTATTATACTTTGTCGCTGTCTCCCGCGTTTGCGAGGTAGCGCAAGGAAACAGACGAAAGAAATGGCCCAACCCACCCCCATACAAATGTATATACATACGTCCACACACGCAAATATACACCCTACACCGCTTTCCATGTTTACCCCGACGCTTCACATGCCTTGATCAATCCACTGAAAAGCACGTCAACCCCGGTATACCCCATCGCTCCAATTCACTCTATTTCCCTTTCCCTCCTTTCACCCTCCCCCCGCAGTTCAGGCCCCCATCACACAAAATCTTTTTCACTCCCTCTTTCCACCTCCAATTTGGTCTCCTTCTTCTCCTCGTTTTTCCCCCCCCTCCGATACATATATCCTCTTGGTCAATCTTTTCCTCACTCATCTCTCCAAGTCCCAAACCACTTCAAAACACCCTCTTCGGGTCTCTCAACCACCCTTTTTATTTCCCAAAACATCTCTCTTACCCTTACTAACTCACTCGATCAAACCACCTCACAAAACCCCACATTGTCCTCAAACATCTCATTCCAGCAAAATCCATCCTCCCCGCCCCACAACTCATCCATATCCACGCCTCGCAACCCTACAACAATTGTTGGGAAACCCCTATTCCTTCAAACATAAACCCCTTTTGCTTTCCGGGTAAAATGTTCCGAATTCCACACATTCTTCAAGGGTCCCAGAATTTTCGCCCCCTCCCCCACCCTATGATCCACTTCCGCTTCCATGGTTTTCCCTCCCCTGCCAGATTTTCTAAAACACTTCACTCCCCCATTTTTCCCCCATTCAAAAAAACCCCCTCCCCCCAAATTTTATTGACCCTCAACCCCCACGTAAACCCAATAACCTTGCTCTATTCACATTACCCTAACTTTCTTTCACACACTTTTTCCAAACTCATCACCACTTCCGCAGTTTCTGCTCACATAATCAGCCACCACGCTGATCATCAGCGAACACAACAACTTTACTTTCCCCAAACTCTCTCATCCCCCCCCGACTTTAAATTTCCCCTCTTTTTCCAAAACTCTGCATTTACTCCCTAACAAAACCCAAACCCTAAACAAATTAAACACCCCTGGAAAAATCCCCACACCCCTGCGCAAACCTACACACTGATTGCTTTCCGGGAAAAAAGTTCCGAAAATTTCCCCACATTCTTCAAGGGTCCCAGAATTTTCGCCCCCTCCCCCACCCTATGATTTCCCCTTCCGCTTCCATGTTTTCCCTCCCCTGCCAGATTTTTAAAAATTATTATTTTTTATATAAAAAAAAAAAAAAAAATATTATATATAAAATTAAATAATATTTTAATATATATATATATATATATATAATATATATATATGATGTGGTATACCGGGGGTCGACGTAGTCAATAGACTGAAACAGGTCTGTGGGGCCTGGAGGGGGAAAAAGGGGAGCTGGGGTTTTTGGGTGCATTACATATAAAAAGCTATAGGGTGAGCGAATATGGCCCTTTTTTTTTTTTTTCTGGCGCTTCCTCTCGGTGGGGGGGGGGGGGGGGTGCTATTTCCTGTGGGGGTTGTAGCGACGGGAAATGGATGAAGACAGCCAAGTATGAATTTTATATATATATATATATATTTTATATAAACTCACACACGCAAATATACACACCTACACAGCTTTCCATGGTTTACCCCAGACGCTTCACATGCCTTGATTCAATCCACTGACAGCACGTCAACCCCGGTATACCACATCGCTCCAATTCACTCTATTCCTTGCCCTCCTTTCACCCTCCTGCATGTTCAGGCCCCGATCACACAAAATCTTTTTCACTCCATCTTTCCACCTCCAATTTGGTCTCCTTCTTCTCCTCGTTCCCTCCACCTCCGATACATATATCCTCTTGGTCAATCTTTCCTCACTCATTCTCTCCATGTGCCCAAACCACTTCAAAAACACCCTCTTCTGCTCTCTCAACCACGCTCTTTTTATTTCCACACATCTCTCTTACCCTTACGTAACTCACTCGATCAAACCACCTCACACCACACATTGTCCTCAAACATCTCATTTCCAGCACATCCATCCTCCTGCGCACAACTCTATCCATAGCCCACGCCTCGCAACCATACAACATTGTTGGAACCACTATTCCTTCAAACATACCCATTTTTGCTTTCCGAGATAATGTTCTCGACTTCCACACATTCTTCAAGGCTCCCAGAATTTTCGCCCCCTCCCCCACCCTATGATCCACTTCCGCTTCCATGGTTCCATCCGCTGCCAGATATCTAAAACACTTCACTTCCTCCAGTTTTTCTCCATTCAAACTCACCTCCCAATTGAATTGACCCTCAACCCTACTGTACCTAATAACCTTGCTCTTATTCACATTTACTCTTAACTTTCTTCTTTCACACACTTTACCAAACTCAGTCACCAGCTTCTGCAGTTTCTCACATGAATCAGCCACCAGCGCTGTATCATCAGCGAACAACAACTAACTCACTTCCCAAGCTCTCTCATCCCCAACAGACTTCATACTTGCCCCTCTTTCCAAAACTCTTGCATTTACCTCCCTAACAACCCCATCCATAAACAAATTAAACAACCATGGAGACATCACACACCCCTGCCGCAAACCTACATTCACTGAGAACCAATATATATATATATATATTTTTTTTTTTTTTTTTTTTTTTTTCAAAAGAAGGAACAGAGAATTGTGCCAGGTGAGGGTATTCCCTCAAAGGCCCAGTCCTCTGTTCTTAACGCTACCTCGCTAATGCGGGAAATGGCGAATAGTTTGAAAGAAAAAGAAAAAAAGAATATATATATATATATATATATATATATATATATATATATATATATATATATATATATATATATATATATATATATCTTTCTTTCTTTCAAACTATTCGCCATTTCCCGCGTTAGCGAGGTAGCGTTAAGAACAGAGGACTGGGCCTTGGAGGGAATATCCTCACCTGGCCCCCTTCTCTGTTCCTTGTTTTGGAAAATTAAAAAAAAAAAAACGAGATGGGAAGATTTCCAGCCCCCCGCTCTCTCCCCTTTTAGTCGCCTTCTACGACACGCAGGGAATACGTGGGAAGTATTCTTTCTCCCCTATCCCCAGGGATATATATATATATATATATATATATATATATATATATATATATATATATATATATATATTTTTTTTTTTTTTTCTTTCTTTTCTTTCAAACTATTCGCCATTTCCCGCATTAGCGAGGTAGCGTTAAGAACAGAGGACTGGGCCTTTGAGGGAATACCCTCACCTGGCCCAATTCTCTGTTCCTTCTTTTGGAAAATTAAAAAAAAAAAACGAGGGGAGGATTTCCAGCCCCCCGCTCCCTCCCCTTTTAGTCGCCTTCTACGACACGCAAGGAATACGTGGGAAGTATTCTTTCTCCCCTATCCCCAGGAATAATATATATATATATATATATATATATATATATATATATATATATATATATATATATATATATATATATATATATATATATGGGCGTTTATGTGTGTGTGTGTGTATGTGTGTGTGTATGTGTGTGTGTGTGTGTGTGGTCGGGCCATTCGTCTGTTTCTTGCCTACCTATATATATATATATATATATATATATATATATATATATATATATATATATATATATATATATATATATATATATATATATATATATATGGGCGTTTATGTGTGTGTGTGTGTGTGTGTGTGTGTGTGTGTGTATGTGTGTGTGTGTGTGTGGTCGGGCCATTCGTCCGTTTCTTGCCTACCTCGTTGACCCGGGAAACAGCGGTTAAGTATGATGATTAGATAGATATATGAAGGTGAAATCACTCTTCAGTAGTTCAAACAATTTCATTTAACATGTAATTTTTCTATACATATGGCACGACATGTTTCGTGGAGAGAATCCACCTCATCAGGTGCCAGTACTTAAGTTATTTAGATTCCAACATCAAACTTGATTCCCGCCATCCAGCACCAATCTGTATGCACCAACTACTGTCCGCTTTGTCTGGCCATAACCATTGTAAGGGACAGTGATTAAGGAGGGGTCATGTGGCGGGGGTTGACCTGGGTAGCTGGGTGTGTCTTGAACAACCTTTCTTATGTTTTTTGTTTACAATATGGTTCGGCAGTTGGCATTATAATGTACTGCCTTGTGCTACAAGGTACTATGTAGCACAATAGTGGACTGCGTCGTTGAGCATTATCTTGCGTTACAAAAACGTGTTACCGGACCCTGCTTGCTTGAGGTTCTACAGCGAGTTGAAGTCACCAAGAACGAGACTGCATCACAATTAGACGAGACAGAGTATAGAGTAGTCAGAGAACTTCTCGCTTCTAGGTAGGTTCATCCTAGCCCTGCTACTGAGTGCAGTGTAGCTTGCAGCTGCAAGAGCCTTTCGGGAAAAATAAAAAGAGGGAGGGGGGCTCCTGGGATAACACCAGAACCCTTTCAGAAAGGAGTTACGATCGTAAATAAACTAATAGCTATGAGCCGCAGTTTTCTATACTGCACTGCAGCATATATAGTGTTACACAGAGGAAAAGTGAAGTATACTGTGCTACACTGGGATTGTTAGCTGTATACGCTACACTGGGTTTCGTGAACACAACAGTTTACGTCAACAGGCACAATACGACGGTACGGCTCTTGAGCAAGATGACATGACCCTTGAATATGATGGCTTGGCCTTTGGGTCAGGTCAAAAGCCATGGCATCTTATCCAAGGGTAGTGCCGTCGTGCTCAAGTATCGTGCCTTCGTCGTGCTCAAGCGTCGTACCGTCATACTCCAGGAGTTAATCTACCATGCCCCTTGCCCGTACTCATCATCACCAGTCGTGGTGTTTACACAGTGAGCGAACTGGATGTTTTAAGTCTGGTGCTGCCAACCCCCCCCCCCCCTCCCCTCCCCCCTCCCCAACCCAGTTTGATCATTAGCACAGATGATGTCTCTCTCTCTCCCACCCCCCCCCCCCCACCCCCCCACCCCCATTCCTTTGTTGGCCTTCAGCATCAACCATCATCGATCCCGCCTCCTGCGTGTCCCCTTTTCAATTTCACTCTTCAGTTGTGTTTCCTATTTTACCGCCCTCACCCCAACCGCACTCACTTTAGGGATCCTCTTTATCTCCAGCTCCTTTAGCAGTCTTTTACGACTCTTCTTCCTTCACAGACTCCCTACAGTTCCTCTTCAGTTACCCTCTGTCTCCACCTCCATTCGTCAACTCTCCTTTGCTGTTTAGGTATGCACGTACACATCAAAATTCAAAATTTACACTTTTTTCGTGCGTGTATTCATATTCGTTAAGCTTCAGATTCAGTATCTGTACGTTATATATCCTCTGCATGATGTGCTGGTTCTACTATCAACACAAACAATACCAACGAGTTAATGTTTATCTGTCATCTTCATGTCTTTAAATATTTGTGTACATCACTGGGCTGAACTATGGTGAAGTTGAACAGAAGGATATGAACAATTCCTCGACAAAGACTTTAGAAAGAAATCGAGTGTTTGCACCATCAAAATCTAACCTGGTTACTGCTTCCCTCTTCTGAGACATTGCACAGGTCCGAACTGAGGAACGAGCTATAGTTAGTTTAAGAAAGAAAGAAATGATACCAGAAAGATAAGAGAAGGAAGAGTTAGTGTGGTGTGATTATTAGAACACGAGTGAACGGGGTAAGAAGGTAAGGACAGAGGGTCATAGTAATGTATGTACCGAGATACGCATTGTAGCATGTAATATCAACCCACTGGGGTCTGAGTAAGACCCTTTGTGACCCCTGTAATCCCTTGGCGCTACCGCTCACAGGATGAGCATGGGGTGCACTATAAATTTGCCAGGGACACCGGCACAAATCAGACTAAAAGAAAACGATAAAGTAGAACACCCGCTGTTGGTAGGATGATGGAAGGAGGTTAGGAGGAGGGTTGGGGGGAGCTGTTCCGCAATGAGGACTGTGGTGGAACAGCGGAGAGGAAGCTATGGATTAGGGAAGAGAGAGAAGCAGACCCGATTGGTTCAAATGTCCTCATGGAAATCTATAGTTCAACTCACTAGATGAGGCAAGACCTACCTACCCTCCCCATCTTCTGTCTACCCTGTTATCTTGTTATCGTGTATATCTCTGGGAAACCATGTTCTCTCTCCTGACTCTTGATATCGTATAATCTAGATAAAAGCATGGTCTCTCGTGTATCTTACTACCGTCTATACCTCTGAGGAAACCACGTTCTTCCCCAGTTACTTGCCATCGTATATACCTCCAGGGAAACCATGTTCTCTCTCCAGTATCTTGCTATCATATACACCTGTGGGGAAACCACGTGTGATTTGATGTTCTAAGATGAGTTTAGTTGCGACTTTCCCTATCATGTCTGACTTTCTTGCACTCGATCCTTCAAGTTTCTTTTCATTTCCCACCAAATATCAATTCACATGATCGTTAACAACGACCTTACTTGGCTAATTCTTCTTGTGACACATCCGACGGAAATCTGCCATTTATGGTTATCATTGACCTACCTCTTTAGCACCCTCTCCTTTCTCTCTCAATCTCGTCAGCTCCTCCCTCGATCTGTCTTTCTTTAGATATACACCCGTTTGAATTCCTCGCCGTCTACCTGCTTGTAGTCCCGCCTTAAGAACCTCCTCTTAGCTTTCTAATCCATTTATATCTAACTTTTTAAGTTAGGGCGTCCCTCTCCATCCCTGATATTATACCCTCATCTTCATAGTTACATCTCGGTCGGTAATCCAGTGCGATACCTGACTGTGTGAAGGGATTACACAAACCACCACTACACGAACAAAAATTCAGTAACAAGTTACCTTTCATATCTAAAGAAATGTAAACAACAAAAGCAAAAATACACCGATTAGAAATGATGTTGTGTCTTAATCCCCAAACATATAGAGAATACACACTGCCCAGTAGTTCACAGGCACACAGCAGACTTGGGATACTCGGAACTTCAGGCAGACCTGGGTCTTAACCGTCTCACATACTTTGAATGGTCCCTCAGGGATGATATAACCTGACGCTACGGCTTGCGTTACGGCACCGTACGGACCTTCGAGCCCATTGTAGTCTGCCATGGGTTCCATACCAACCTCCACCACTTTCAAAGTAGACTTCACACTACCCCCGACACCCAGACAGGCATGTATAGGTTCGAATACTGAGGGAAGAGGGGGCAATCGACCTGCAGTTCACCTAGCGGTTTATCCTCCCCTTGGCGTTGATCGATAAAGTAGGCACCTGGCTTAGGCCCAGTTGTTTATGTATGCAGGGTAATGACCGTCATTAACGTGTTTAGTAGCCTGGGCCGTCTTAGCAGACGTAAAAGAAAAAAAAAGCCACATTCATTTCGTATTATGTGTCCCTAATGAGAGTTACGATAACCCTCGCTGACGTTTGTAATCTCTGACGCAAAACATATATAGAAGTTTGCTTCTTAGAGGAAAGCTTGCCATGCAGGATAGAGAAATCACAAGACATCACGCCAGTGCTGGAAAACCACAAAAGCTCGTCCACTCTAACGTGCTGCCTGATACTGGCGCATACAATCACAGAAACGAGAAGATAAGAAAAATTAGAACACCCTAAGGCCTGTGTGGCCTGAAAACGGACCCAGTGCTTCGAGTTTCTGTTGTGTTCTGTCTCAGTCCACAGTCTCGCTTTCATTCCTCGGCCAATCACGTTCTTTCCCCTGCTCCTCGCAAACCAATCAACCCTCTGGTCTCAACTTTGCAACGCAGTCGTAAGCGACACAGTCAGCGGTGGCACCGGTGATTAATGAAGCTGCTAACTAGGTAGTATGAGCCGCCGCACCGCAAATTAACTTGTCACAGGTCATTACAGTGATTCACGTTTGACACAAGCGTCCTTCTACCATGGCTAAGTGTGTCTTACTATTATTTCGTTCGCACTATACTGGAAGGTGAATATATGACACTTGTATCGTGACAGCTCATCCTGCTGATATTCGATTATAATTCACGATTAATGTACGATCAACATACTGATCAGTCATACATTATGATTCACGAGAAGAGGCTGTCTATGCTTTGATTTTAGGTAATCTATTCTACGAGGAGGGAAAGCAGATCAAACGCGAGACTCGTCTGTTCTGTAAATGGTCTATTTTAGTGCCAAGAGTTTCCGATATGACCTCGATTTTCTCTTCCTGAGGTATGTCCTTCCTGGTCTCAACGCAAGATCTTGTGGTCCAAAATCCATAATCGACCTACTTGTTTCCAGCTCACGCCTCATTATCATGTTCCAGATTTACTGAGCTGCTCAGGAAACGGTTTCCATTAGTTTGTAGCTAGAGCCAACCTGTCAAGTGTGCCAGATCCTCTTTCAACCTATGACACGCCCTTTGAACATTTCGATCGCCTTCAGACCCATAAACGTTACCGACTTCATCCTCCTTATCCCCCTCAGCTGATGTCCTTATGTTCCATTTTGCCCACTGTCGCCTCCTCGTCCCCCTACAGGCTGAGGATATTGCCCTTCCTTTACCAATGCTATTTTCCTCATCCCTGATGTTATCAAGCGGTTCTCCATCCTCCCTTATCTTCGATAACCTTCGTTTCTTACCGTCCCCTCACATGCCACATCTTAAACTTGACTACATACATTAAAAAAAATCGACTCGTTTCCAAGAACTGTTCATTCATTCCACGCGCCTTGCACTGCCTGTATCCTCATGTCCTTGATCATCTAAATCTGTCCATCCACGAAGCAGATGAACGATCAACCTGCAGTACCTGGTAGAATCATACCCTCCTCCTCCTCCTACAGTTCCCTGCAGGATATACCCTAAACTTCTCACTGTAGGCCTGGTCGACCACGTACGTATGTCGTCCTTTACCCACGGCCTCTCCCGCCATGTTGCAAATCCGTTGCAACCTTTTGTTTTCAAATGTAAGTTTTTTGTCGCAGTTTCTATCTTCCCCAAAGCTCACTCATTTTTTTCTTGCAATTACTGACCGTTTACAAACACTGCCAAGTCTGGAAATATACGTAGTTCTGTGGTAACGCTGACGCACCTTCAAACTAGCGAGATCTGCTGGTTCCATTGCGTCGGCGAACCTCGACTGATGGACACGCAATATCAAAGACGTATGTGCATTCACAGATGCCAGCAAGACACAGATAGTACTTTCACACAACAGTTTTACGATAGCAACTTAAACACACACTTATCCTTGGGTCAGTCGTGGTTATAGACAGCTATTGCGTTCAGGCAGACACACGAACAGTACTTGCATCACGTGTATATGAAATAACTACGATTCAGATAAGAAAAAAATTAATTGCTACCAAGAGAATAATCATACTGAACGGCACAACATAATCACCTACAACAGCCACCTAGAGTCATTATACCGGTGGATCAACTAATTATCATAGTGGGTTAAGTACAGTTAATTAGAGTGCGAATATAGTCACTAAACCACTTGGCCTCACGTAACACGTCATCTGGTACCCATGTCGTGTCAGTAGGGGAGGGGGGAGGGGGGGGTAACTACCAGCCAGGTGTGGATCGAACACACCAACTTACCTCGTAAACAAAGCTCGGCGGGTGGACCCGGCGAGCATAAATCCCCGCCTTACATCACCTGGCGAACCGTCCCTCCAGGAGGGCAACGTCGTGCCTTGCTAGACGGGTCGTCGTCCTTGCTGTCACGAGGCTCATCATGCTTGTAGGAAGGTCGTCACGGGTGGCGACAAGTAGACGGCGTCTGTAGACACGGGCTTGTAGACAGCATGTGAAAGATGGCCTTGGAGGTGTTGCTGGTCGCTGCAGGGAGGTGCCGGCGGTGTTCAGCGCAATATCAACCAGGAAGGGGAGGGGGGAAAAAGTGTCGCTTCTTATATATATTCGATGATCACGTGAACATCACACGTGCCGGAACCAAAGTGCAGTATTTAAATGACGGACCATGATTCGTGGGTGCCCAAATGTTTCTCCTTTCGTACGCTTCTATAAAGACAACTGTATCATTTCTAATTGTATGGATATATGCAGTCGGCTCCTATTGTGTAATGTGTTTCACTCCATATACTGCCTTACTTCCTCGTGTGGGACGTCACGCTACAAGTGTAATGAGGGAAACGATTGTTCTAGTGGTTTCCTAATTCTTGTTCCTGTCCGTACTAATATGCGAACGAATGATCCTCAGTGAAAATAATACACATGTTGGAGTTTCTGTGATGGTCGTATATTTCATTAAGAAAGATAAGCTTCTGAAAATGGAGTGTGAGAGGAAGGGTGAGGGGGAGAGAGGGAGAGGCTGTTCCACCGAGCTGACCATAGCAGAACTGGGAATACCAGAACCCCTGAATTACGACCTGCCTGGCTGGCGCCACACCTCATCAGATGGATCATCAACCACAACTGGCGTCACGGGCGAGAAATGTTGCCTGGAGAAAGTCTGGCTACAAGACTGACCATAGCAGGAGAACTGGGAATACCAGAACCCCTGAATTACGACGTTGGTGGAGCGCGCGCAAGAGAGAGAGAGAGAGAGAGAGAGAGAGAGAGAGAGAGAGAGAGAGAGAGAGAGAGAGAAGATATAGTCATACATGATTATGAATAACATACGATGATACGAGAATTTATGCAGCTCTGATACTTATTACAGAAAAAATCGCGTTGTTTCAGTGGCGGGTTTTTTTTTAGACAAAAATCTAGATCACAAAATTAAGGCTATCACAGTTCGTCAGTAATGCTTTATTGAGTATTACAGAGAATTACTAGTTCTGTTCAGCGGGTCAGGCAACAGGTGGAGGGAGTATTATATGAATCCGCGGGGTGACCAGCCAATTGCTAGTTTAATGCTTGCTCTACCCACCATTACCTGTCATTACCTCCTGCAGTCTGTCTGGAGGAGAGGCTACAGTGTTGCACGGGATATATTGCCGATTTGTGCGATGACGCTGCCACTCTTCCTTGCTCTGTTACACGAGCTTGGTGATCGTCCGTTCCCCCACTATCTCACGATGGTTCCCCATACGTTCTGGATGGTCGCACGCCTCACTAGGCCACTCCACAAGTTGTATACGTCGGGCTCTTCGTCACACCGCCGTCTGATGATCCAAGCAGTGTGTGTCGGGGAATTATCCTGTGATACTAACGTTAAAGATAATTGGGAATTATATAATTGTCTAAAGTAGCTAATCTTTTATAAATCAATATTATATGCAGTTTAATAAGATGATGTTATATATATATATATATATATATATATATATATATATATATATATATATATATATATATATATATATATATATATATATATATATATGTATATATATATATATATATATATATATATTTATATATATATATATATATATATATATATATATATATATATATATATATATATATATATATATATACATATATATATATATATATATATATATACATATATATATTTATATATCTATTTTGCTCTGTCGCTGTCTCTCGCGTTTACGAGGTAGCGCAAGGAAACAGACGAAAGCAATGGCCCAACCCACCCCCATACACATGTATATACATACACGTCCACACACGCAAATATACATACCTATACATCTCAATGTACACATATATATATACACACACAGACATATACATATATACACATGTACATAATTCATACTGTCTGCCTTTATTTATTCCCATCGCCACCTCGCCACACATGGAATAACATCCCCCTCCCCCCTAATGTGTGCGAGGCAGTGCTAGGAAAAGACAACAAAGGCCACATTCGTTCACACTCAGTCTCTAGCTGTCATGTAATAATGCCTGAAACCACAACTCCCTTTCCACATCCAGGCCCCACAGAACTTTCCATGGTTTACCCCAGACGCTTCACATGCCCTGATTCAATCCATTGACAGCACGTCGACCCCGGTATACCACATCGATCCAATTCACTCTATTCCTTGCCCGCCTTTCACCCTCCTGCATGTTCAGGCCCCGATCACTCAAAATCTTTTTCACTCCATCTTTCCACCTCCAATTTGGTCTCCCACTTCTCGTTCCCTCCACTCACTCATTCTCGCCATGTGCCCGAACCATTTCAAAACACCCTCTTCTGCTCTCTCAACCACGCTCTTCTTATTTCCACACATCTCTCTTACCCTTACATTACTTACTCGATCAAACCACCTCACACCACATATTGTCCTCAAACATCTCATTTCCAGCACATCCACCCTCCTGCGCACTACTCTATCCATAGCCCACGCCTCGCAACCATACAACATTGTTGGAACCACTATTCCTTCAAACATACCCATTTTTGCTCTCCGAGATAATGTTCTCGACTTCCAAACATTCTTCAAGGCTCCCAGGATTTTCGCCCCCTCCCCCACCCTATGATTCACTTCCACTTCCATGGTTCCATCTGTTGCCAGATCCACTCCCAGATATCTAAAACACTTTACTTCCTCCAGTTTTTCTCCATTCAAACTTACCTCCAAATTGACTTGACCCTCAACCCTACTGTACCTAATAACCTTGCTCCTATTCACATTTACTCTTAACTTTCTTCTTCCACACACTTACCAAACTCAGTCACCAGCTTCTGCAGTTTCTCACATGAATCAGCCACCAGCGCTGTATCATCAGCGAACAACAACCGACTCACTTCCAAGCTCTCTCATCCACAACAGACTGCATACTTGCCCCTCTTTCCAAAACTCTTGCATTCACCTCCCTAACAACCCCATCCATAAACAAATTAAACAAACATGGAGACATCACACACCCCTGCCGCAAACCTACATTCACTGAGAACCAATCACTTTCCTCTCTTCCTACACGTACACATGCCTTACATCCTCGATAAAAGCTTTTCACTGCTTCTACCAACTTATCTCCCACACCACATATTCTTAGTACCTTCCACAGAGCATCTCTATTAACTCTATCATATGCCTTCTCCAGATCCATAAATGCTACGTACAAATCCATTTGCTTTTCTAAGTATTTCTCACATACATTCTTCAGAGCAAACACCTGATCCACACATCCTCTGCCACTTCTGAAACCAAATATATATATATATATATATATATATATATATATATATATATATATATATATATATATATATATATATATATATATATATATATATATATATATATGTATATATATATATATATATATATATATATATATATATATATATATATATATATATATATATATATATATATATATATATGTTCTCATGCCACAAGCATCTTTTGCGCAAGCCATCACTGCTTCCCTAAATACGGCTGGCGGCTGATTCATGTGAGAAACTGCAGAAGCTGGTGACTGAGTTTGGTAACGCGTGTGAAAGAAGAAAGGTAAGAGTAAATGTGAATAAGAGCAAGGTTATTAGGTACAGTAGGGTTGAGGGTCAAGTCAATTGGGAGGTAAGTTTGAATGGAGAAAAACTGGAGGAAGTAAAGTGCTTTAGATATCTGGGAGTGGATCTGGCAGCAGATGGAACCATGGAAGCGGAAGTGAATCATAGGGTGGGGGAGGGGGCGAAAATCCTGGGAGCCTTGAAGAATGTGTGGAAGTCGAGAACATTATCTCCGAAAGCAAAAATGGGTATGTTTGAAGGAATAGTGGTTCCAGCAATGTTGTATGGTTGCGAGGCGTGGGCTATGGATAGAGTTGTGCACAGGAGGGTGGATGTGCTGGAAATGAGATGTTTGAGGACAATGTGTGGTGTGAGGTGGTTTGATCGAGTAAGTAATGTAAGGGTAAGAGAGATGTGTGGAAATAAGAAGAGCGTGGTTGAGAGAGCAGAAGAGGGTGTTTTGAAATGGTTTGGGCACATGGAGAGAATGAGTGAGGAAAGATTGACCAAGAGGATATATGTGTCGGAGGTGGAGGGAACGAGGAGAAGTGGGAGACCAAATTGGAGGTGGAAAGATGGAGTGAAAAAGATTTTGAATGATCGGGGCCTGAACATGCAGGAGGGTAAAAGGCGGGCAAAGAATAGAGTGAATTGGATCGATGTGGTATACCGGGGTCGACGTGCTGTCAATGGATTGAATCAGGGCATGTGAAGCGTCTGGGGTAAACCATGGAAAGTTCTGTGGGGCCTGGATGTGGAAAGGGAGCTGTGGTTTCGGGCATTATTGCATGACAGCTAGAGACTGAGTGTGAACGAGTGGGGCCTTTGTTGTCTTTTCCTAGCGCTACCTCGCACATATGAGGGGGGAGGGGGATGTTATTCCATGTGTGGTGAGGTGGCGATGGGAATGAATAAAAGCAGACAGTGTGAATTGTGTGCATGTGTATATATGTATATGTCTGTGTGTGTATATATATGTGTACATTGAGATGTATGGGTATGTATATTTGCGTGTGGGGACGTGTATGTATATACATGGGTATGGTGGTGGGTTGGGCCATTTCTTTCGTCTGTTTCCTTGCGCTACTTCGCAAACGCGGGAGACAGCGACAAAGCAAAATAACAATAATAATAATATATATATTCACCAGAAACCATAGTTTATGCAGTGTAGTAAAACATTATTCATACCAGCATCAATATTATATCCTCGGGATACGGGAGAGTATAGGCTGGAGCTGAGGGGACCGTCACTTGTGCTGTAAAATCTGCGATAATAGTCGGTTGAAATCTCCCTCCAGTGTCTGCCAATCGACCCGTGCCGTATAGTGTGTATCCGTCCCCACACGTCGCAGGTGACGTGTCCGCTTCTAGTCCCCTGGAAGATGTTCTGGTAAGCATATCTGGTGTTGTTGGTCCGCCAGCAGAGGAGGAGGACCGTGGGTGATGGATGTATAATGTCTTGTCGTCCGGGAAGATTACCTCGCTCCAAAAATCGAGTCCTTCATTTGCGTATTGGTGGGCACACTGGAGTCTGGCATTACAGTGGCGGTTCTAACTCCGCCTTAATAGCCGGTGTCCCTGTGATTACTCCCTGCCTCGTTAAGCCGCCTCCTCACAGATCCAGGAGAAATGTCCAGTTAGAGTCGTTCTCTGATGGCAACTGCATCTGTCAGCGGGGTTCTTGTCGCCTTAGCCAAGATTATGTAATCATCGGCGGCGGTGGTCATACCTGGTCCGCCACATTTTGGTCGATCTAGAAGACTTCCACTCTCCTCCCATCCTCCACACCAACGTTGCACTGTAGCAGGTTCTGGTATTCCCAGTTCTCCTGCTATGGTCAGTCTTGTAGCCAGACTTTCTCCAGGCAACATTTCTCGCCCGTGACGCCAGTTGTGGTTGATGATCCATCTGATGAGGTGTGGCGCCAGCCAGGCAGGTGTGAGGCAGGATTATGTTAGCAGCTTCCACAACAGCTCGATAGAACAGCCTCTCCCTCTCTCCCCCTCACCCTTCCTCTCACACTCCATTTTCAGAAGCTTATCTTTCTTAATGAAATATACGACCATCACAGAAACTCCAACATGTGTATTATTTCCGCTGAGGATCATTCCTTCGCATATTAGTACGCAGCGAGACAATTATCAGGAAACCACTCTAGCAATCAACTCCCTCATTACAGGAGTAGAGAGACGATGCCACATGGGCAAGTGAGACACGATATGAGGAGACAACACACCTGGAGCACACTGTACTGACGTCGACTCATATGACATAACCACATGGTACTTAGACGAATCATTCGCGCTCATAACTTCCAGTTACAAGTCCAGAACAAGTACAGGTGCTTGTGAAGACTGGGGGAACTGCTAAGTGAGAGTGAGAATTAGAAAGATAATGTTTACCAGGATTACTGTGAGATGAACTTTCTTTTATAGCCTTCATTCACGGTGTAGTGTAGTGTAGTGTACTGTGTGGCACACAATGTGTCCGTTTATCACGAATATGGCGGACAGGAGGCGACTCCTGTGTCATAAGACCTAATACATCCACCCACACCAACATCTGTACCACCGTCTTCAATTTGTGTCTGTCACTGAAACGTTTCCCTCACTGGTCCCTAATCATTAATGTGCTGCCTCTGATCTCCACTAGTCAGACTCCCTCTGCCCAAGATCTACACAAGTCAGCCTCCCTCTGCCCAGGTGTAAGCACTTCACCTGCCCAACGAGAGCAGGTCGTCTGGTAAGCCAGCGAGAAACCGGGATGGACCGTCCAAAACCAAGCGCCGGTGCCTGGCTACGGCCTGCCGGTACAATAACATCAACAACAACAACAACAACAACAACAAAACAGAGCATCGTAGTTGTTTTCGTCATTAATGAAACAGGTAAACGATGTGACCAACCGCTCCGTGTGTGTGTGTGTGAGTAAGGACATGGGACACATGCAAGGTTAAGAGACTGGGCAACTCGAGTGTGAAAATTCTTTCCCCGTAACACACAAATGGTCACTACACAACGACCACAACAATCGCGGGTTTTACTGTATATAGCAACCCTTAACAACCCAGCCAGCTGGAATGACCTTTTATACTTCCCTCCACCACAACCACCACAGCCACCACCACCACTTCACTATGTCCAGTAAACCCCTCCATACACCACACAAGTTGGATTATCTGCCTCTCCATCACCACACACTTCAGCCGGTAGTGCAAACCTCTCATCCATCACCACTTCAGTAAGCATTTCCAACTCCCTCTACCATAACCCATTCAATTTGTATTCTATTCCACGTCCCTCTTGTCTAGTATGATTGTATACCTCAATCTTTATGTTGGTATTACTGCAGGCATTTCTCCCTGAATAACCCCTCTACTTGGTAATACTGCATGTATGTCCTGTCCACACGACTCTCTGGGGAGGGGGGAAAGGGAAGGGGTGATGTATGAAGCTGTGTATACATACTATACATACTATTCCTGGTATCACTGCAGTGGCCTTAACCATCACAGTTCCTGTGTCTGTCATCACTGCAACGTCCTCATCACGACCCCTGGTGGCTGATGTCCTCATCACGACCCTTGTGTCTGATGTCCTCATAACGACCCCTATGTCTGATGTTCTCATCACGACCCCTGGCGTCTGATGTCCTCATCACGAGCTCTGGTGTCTGATGTCCTCATCACGACCCATGTGTCTGATGTCCTCATCACGACCCATGTGTCTGATGTCCTCATCAAGACTCCTGGTGTCTGATGTCCTCATCACGACCCCCGGTGTCTGATATCCTCATCACGACCCCTGGTGTCTGATATCCTCATCACGACCCCTGGTGTCTGATATCCTCATCACGACCCCTGGTGTCTGATGTCCTCATCACGACCCATGTGTCTGATGACCTCATCACGACCCCAGTGTCTGATATCCTCATCACGACCCCTGTGTCTGATGTCCTCATCACGACCCCTGGTGTCTGATATCCTCATCACGACCCCTGGTGTCTGATGTCCTCATCACGACCCATGTGTCTGATGCCTCATCACGACCCATGTGTCTGGTGACCTCATCACGACCCCTGTGTCTGATGTCCTCATCACGACATCTGGTGTCTGATGTCCTCATCACGACCCATGTGTCTGATGTCCTCATCACTACCCCTGGTGTCTGATGTCCTCATCACGACCCATGGTGTCTGATACCCTCATCACGACCCCTGGTGTCTGATGTCCTCATCACGACCCCTGGTGTCTGATGTCCTCATCACGACCCCTGGTGTCTGATGTCCTCATCACGACCCCTGGTGTCTGATATCCTCATCACGACCCCTGGTGTCTGATGTCTCATCACGACCCCTGGTGTCTGATGTCTCATCACGACCCATGTGTCTGATGTCCTCATCACGACCCCTGTGTCTGATATCCTCATCACGACCCCTGATGTCTGATGTCCTCATCACGACCCCTGGTGTCTGATGTCCTCATCACGACCCATGTGTCTGATGTCCTCATCACGACCCCTGGTGTCTGATGTCCTCATCACGACCCCTGGTGTCTGATGTCCTCATCACGACCCCTGTGTCTGATGTTCTCATCACGACCCATGTGTCTGATGTCTTCATCACGACCCCTTATCTCTGATGTCCTCATCACGACCTCTGGTGTCTGATGTCCTCATCACGACCCCTGGTGTCTGATGTCCTCATCACGACCCCTGGTGTCTGATGTCCTCATCACGACCCATGTGTCTGATGTCTTCATACGACCCCTTGTCTCTGATGTCCTCATCACGACCCATGTGTCTGATATCCTCATCATAACCCCTGGTGTCTGATGTCCTCATCACATCCCATGTGTCATGTCGTCATCACGACCCCCTGTCTGATGTCCTCATCACGACCTCTGGTGTCTGATGTCCTCATCATGACCCCTGTCACTGATGTCCACATCACGACCCCTGGTGTCTGATGTCCTTATCATGACCCATGTGTCTGATATCCTCATCACGACCCTAGTGTCTGATTCCCTCATCAAGGCCCATGTTTCTGATGTCCTCATCACGACCCCTGGTGTCTGATATCCTCATCACGACCCCTGGTGTCTGATATCCTCATCACGACCCCTGGTGTCTGATATCCTCATCACGACCCCTGGTGTCTGATGTTCTCATCACGACCCTAGTGTCTGATATCCTCATCATGACCCCTGGTGTCTGATGTCCTCATCACGACCCCTAGTGTCTGATGTCCTCATCACGACCCCTGGTGTCTGATGTCCTCATCACGCACCATGTGTCTGATGTCCTCATCACGACCCCTGTCCCTGATATCCTCATCACGACCCCTGGTGTCTGATGTCCTCATCACGACCCCTGGTGTCTGATGTCCTCATCACGACCCCTGGTGTCTGTTGTCCTCATCACGACCCCTGTCCCTGATATCCTCATCACGACCCCTGGTGTCTGATGTCCTCATCACGACCCCTGGTGTCTGATGTCCTCATCACGACCCATGTGCCTGGTGTCCTCATCACGACCCCTGGTGTCTGATGTCCTCATCACGACCCCTGGTGTCTGATATCCTCATCACGACCCCCGGTGTCTGATATCCTCATCACGACCCCTGTGTCTGATATCCTCATCACGACCCCTGGTGTCTGATGTTATCATCACGACCCATGTGTCTGATGACCTCATCACGACCCCAGTGTCTATCCTCATCACGACCCCTGTGTCTGATGTCCTCATCACGACCCCTGGTGTCTGATATCCTCATCACGACCCCTGGTGTCTGATGTCCTCATCATGACCCATGTGTCTGATGTTCTCATCACGACCCCTGGTGTCTGATGTCCTCATCATGACCCATGTGTCTGATGTTCTCATCACGACCCCTGATGTCTGATGTTCTCATCATGACCCTTGTCTCTGATGTCCTCATCACGACCCCTGTGTCTGATGTTCTCATCAAGACCCCTGATGTCTGATGTTCTCATCATGACCCATGTGTCTGATGTTCTCATCACGACCCCTGATGTCTGATGTTCTCATCATGACCCTTGTCTCTGATGTCCTCATCATGACCCATGTGTCTGATGTTCTCATCACGACCCCTGGTGTCTGATGTTCTCAATCACGACCCCTGGTGTCTGATGTCCTCATCACGACCCCTGTGTCTGATGTTCTCATCACGACCCCTGGTGTCTGATGTCCTCATCATGACCCCTGGTGTCTGATATCCTCATCACGGCCCATGTGTCTGATGTCTTCATCCCGACCCCTTGTCTCTGATATCCTCATCACGACCCCTGTGTCTGATATCCTCATCACGACCCCTGGTGTCTGATATCCTCATCACGACCCCTGGTGTCTGATGTCCTCATTAAGACCCATGTTTCTGGTGTCCTCATCATGACCCCTGGTGTCCGATATCCTCATCACGACCCCTGTGTCTGATGTCCTCATCACGACCCCTGTGTCTGATGTCCTCTTCACGACCCCTGGTGTCTGATGTCCTCATCACGACCCACGTGTCTGATGTCCTCATCACGACCCCTGTGTCTGATGTCCTCTTCACGACCCCTGGTGTCTGATGTCCTCATCACGACCCCTGTGTCTGATGTCCTCTTCACGACCCCTGGTGTCTGATGTCCTCATCACGACCCCTGTGTCTGATGTCCTCTTCACGACCCCTGGTGTCTGATGTCCTCATCACGACCCACGTGTCTGATGTCCTCATCACGACCCCTAGTGACTGATGTCGTTACGTTACCGGCACGACTTCCCCCTCAGATCTGTGCATACCTCCACCCACGATCATCTCGCTTGAAAGCGCTGCATACTTTCCTGTACGACCCCTCGCTTTGTATTACTGCATACCATGATGTACGACCTCCCGCTTGGTATTACTGCATACCATGATATACGACTTCCCGCTTGTTATTACTGCATCCCCTAATTTAGAATGTACAATAGGTCACCAGGTCAGGAGACCAGGTCAGATCAGGAGGCCATCAGGTCAAGATAGGAGGTCGTCAAGTTAAGGAAGGTCATCAGGTCAGAGCAAGAGGTCACCGAGTAAGGATAGCAGGTCACCAGGTCAGGGTAGAAGGTCACCAGGTCAGTGTAGCAGGTCACCAGGTCAGGGTAGAAGGTTACCAGGTCAGGGTAGTAGGTCACCAGGTCAAGCAAGTAGGTCACCAGGTCAGAATTTGAGTTCATCAGGTAAGAACATGAGCTCACCAGGGCAAGGCAGAAGGTCACCAGGTAAAAAGACAGGTCATCGAGTTAAGGCAGGATGTCACCAGGTCAGGATAGGTGGCCACAATAGGTGAGGTCAGGAGGTCACCAGGTAAGGTAACGACTGACGCGTTTGGTCGATGATGGTGGGCCAGTTATCCTCGTTATGTTGTTACCTTATGATCCTGAACACGTGGTTACCTCATGCTCTTGACCACGTGTTACCTTACGATCCTGACTACGTTGTTACCTCATGATCCTGACTACGTTGTTACCTCATGATTCTGACCACGTTGTTACCTCATGATTCTGACCATGTTTTACCTCATGATTCTGACCACGATGTTACCTCATGATCCTGACCACGTGGTTACCTCATGATTCTGACCACGTTGTTGCCTCATGATTCTGACCATGTTTTACCTCATGATCCTGACCACGTGGTTACCTCATGATTCTGACCACGATGTTACCTCATGATCCTGACTACGTTGTTACCTCATGATTCTGACCATGTTTTACCTCATGATCCTGACCACGTGGTTACCTCATGATTCTGACCACGTTGTTACCTCATGATTCTGACCATGTTTTACCTCATGATCCTGACCACGTGGTTACCTCATGATTCTGACCACGTTGTTACCTCATGATTCTGACCATGTTTTACCTCATGATCCTGACCACGTGGTTACCTCATGATTCTGACCACGTTGTTACCTCATGATTCTGACCATGTTTTACCTCATGATTCTGACCACGTGGTTACCTCATGATCCTGACCACGTTGTTGCCTCATGATCCTGACCACGTTCTTACCTCATGATCCTGACCACGTTGTTGCCTCATGATTCTGACCACGTTCTTACCTCATTATCCTGACCACGTTACCTCATGATCCTGACCACGTTGTTGCCTCATGATCCTGACCACGTTCTTACCTCATTATCCTGACCACGTTACCTCATGATCCTGACCACGTTGTTGCCTCATGATCCTGACCACGTTGTTGCCTCATGATTCTGACCACGTTCTTACCTCATTATCCTGACCACGTTACCTCATGATCCTGACCACGTTGTTGCCTCATGATCCTGACCACGATGTTACCTCATGATCCTGAGCACGTTGTTGCCTCATGATCCTGGTCACTTTGTTACCTCTTGATCCTCACGATCCTGACCACGTCTTACCTCACGATCCTGACCACGTCTTACCTCATGATCCTAACCACGTGTTGCCTCACGATCCTGACCACGTCCTTACCTCATGATCCTGACCACGTTTGTTACCTCACAATCCTCACCACGAGAAAACTTTGTCAGTCTCACATCCTCATCATAAGAAAAACGTCAACCTCATACTGCTTACATGAGAAAGGAGAGAAAATGAAAATAACAATCGGGTCATGAAATGGTACTCGAACATATACAGGAGGAATGTGTGTGTGTGTGTGTGTGTGTGTGTGTGTGTGTGTGTGTGTGTGTGTGTGTGTGTGTGTGTGTGTGTGTGGACGACGAAAACCCAGTGGCAGATAACCAGCATTAATGATCACGACAGCTTCAGTGGCGCACCATCATCTGGAGAGCATTATACCCCGAGTTATAACAAGTTCGACTTCGCAGTTCCACTCATTATCTAGGCACAAACACACTCTCAAATGACAGTAATGACGTTAATTATCCACAAATAAGGTTCATTAAGGAGCTGGTTGAGCAGTAATCATTTCCAAATAAAGGGAGGAAGTTTGTACTGTCGCCAGATATCAGATCAAGAACGACTCCCAATCCCTGCAGGCCAGGGAAGGGTGGCACCACAGGTAGCCTGCAGGCAAGGCCTGGGTGACACCACAGGCGGCCTGCCGGCCGGGCCTGAGTGACACCACAGGCGGCCTGCCGGCCAGGCCTGGGTGACATCACAGACAGCCTGGAAAGCACGCCTGGGTGACACCACAGGCAGCCTGCAAAGCACGCCTGGGTGACACCACAGGCAGCCTGCAGGCCAGGCCTGGGTGACACCACAGGCAGCCTGGAATGCACGCCTGGGTGACACCACAGGCAGCCTGCAAAGCACGCCTGGGTGACACCACAGGCAGCCTGCAGGCCAGGCCTGGGTGACATCACAGGCAGCCTGGAAAGGACGCCTGGGTGACACCACAGGCAGCCTGCAAAGCACGCCTGGGTGACACCACAGGCAGCCTGCAGGCCAGGCCTGGGTGACACCACAGGCAGCCTGCAGGCCAGGCCTGGGTGACACCACAGGCGGCCTGCAGGCCAGGCCTGGGTGACACCACAGGCGGCCTGCAGGCCAGGCCTGGGTGACACCACCAGCGGCCTGCAGGCCAGGCCTGGGTGACACCACAGGCAGCCTGCAGGCCAGGCCTGGGTGACACCACAGGTAGCCTGCAGGCCAGGCCTGGGTGAAACCACAGGCGGCCTGCAGGCCAGGCCTGGGTGACATCACAGGCAGCCTGCAGGCCAGGCCTGGGTGACATCACAGGCAGCCTGCAGGCCAGGCCTGGGTGACACCACAGGCAGCCTGCAGGCCAGGCCTGGGTGACACCACAGGCAGCCTGCAGGCCAAGCCTGGGTGACACCACAGGCAGCCTGCAGGCCAGGCCTTGGTGACACCACAGACGGCCTGCAGGCCAGGCCTTGGTGACACCACAGACGGCCTGCAGGCCAGGCCTGGGTGACACCACAGGCGGCCTGAACGCCAGGCCTGGGTGACACCACAGACGGCCTGCAGGCCAGGCCTGGGTGACACCACAGGTAGCCTGCAGGCCAGGCCTGGGTGACACCACAGGCGGCCTGCACGCCAGGCCTGGGTGACACCACAGGCGGCCTGCCGACCAGGCCTGGGTGACATCACAGGCAGCCTGCACGCCAGGCCTGGGTGACACCACAGGCAGCCTGCAGGCCAAACCTGGGTGACATCACAGGCAACCTGCAGGCCAGGCCTGGGTGACACCACAGGCAGCCTGCAGGCCAGGCCTGGGTGACAACACAGGCAGCCTGCAGGCCAAGCCTGGGTGACACCACAGGCAGCCTGCAGGCCAGGCCTGGGTGACACCACAGGCAGCCTGCACGCCAAGCCTGGGTGACACCACAGGCAGCCTGCAGGCCAGGCCTGGGTGACACCACAGACGGCCTGTAGGCCAGGCCTGGGTGACACCACAGGCGGCCTGCACGCCAGGCCTGGGTGACACCACAGGCGGCCTGCAGGCGAGACCTGGGTGACACCACAGGCGGCCTGCCGGCCAGGCCTGGGTGACACCACAGGTAGCCTGCAGGCCAGGCCTGGGTGACACCACAGGCGGCCTGCTCGCCAGGCCTGGGTGACACCACAGGCGGCCTGCCGGCCAGGCCTGGGTGACATCACAAACAGCCTGCAGGCCAGGCCTGGGTGACACCACAGGCAGCCTGCAGGCCAGGCCTGGGTGACACCACAGGCAGCCTGCAGGCCAGGCCTGGGTGACATCACAGGCAGCCTGCAGGCCAGGCCTGGGTGACACCACAGGCAGCCTGCAGGCCAGACCTGGGTGACACCACAGGTAGCCTGTAGGCCAGGCCTGGGTGACACCACAGGCAGCCTGCACGCCAGGCCTGGGTGACACCATAGGTAGCCTGCAGGCCAGGCCTGGGTGACACCACAGGCGGCCTGCACGCCAGGCCTGGGTGACACCACAGGCGGCCTGCACGCCAGGCCTGGGTGACACCACAGGCAGCCTGCAGGCCAGACCTGGGTGACATCACAGGCAACCTGCAGGCCAGGCCTGGGTGACACCACAGGCAGCCTGCAGGCCAGGCCTGGGTGACACCACAGGCAGCCTGCAAAGCACGTCTGGGTGACACCACAGGCAGCCTGCGGGCCACGCCTGGGTGACACCACAGTCAGCTTGCAGGCCAGGCCTGGGTAACACCACAGGCACCCTGCAGGCCAGGCATGGGTGACACCACAGGCAGCCTGCAGGCCAGGCATGGGTGACAAGATGATAATTAACTTTGTTAGTGACACCGCTGAAGAAAAGGTTCTTTAACTCTCGTCAAAAGATGGATTAAGAAGTTAAAAGTCCCTCCTGGGAACGTGGAGCAAACTACACACACACACACACACACACACACATATATATATATATATATATATATATATATATATATATATATATATATATTATACTCTGTCGCTGTCTCCCGTGTTAGCGAGGTAGTGCAAGGAAACAGACGAAAGAATGGCCCAACCGACCCACATACATATGTATAGACATACACGTCCACACCTTCACATATAAACACCTATACATCTCAACCTATACATATATATATACACACAGACTTATACATATATACACATGTACATAAGTCATACTGTCTCCCCTTATTCATTCCCGTCGCCATCCCGCCACACATGAAATGACAACCCCCTTCCACCGCATGTGCGCGAGGTATAAATATATGGGGAAAAGTTGGAAGACGTTAAGCGTTTCAGTTATCTGGAAGTGGACATGGCAGCGAATGGAACCACAAAAATAAGACATAGGGTGGGCTGGAAGCGAACGTTCTGAGAGCACTGAGGACTGTGTGGAGAGAGAGAGAGAGAGAGAGAGAGAGAGAGAGAGAGAGAGAGAGAGAGAGAGAGAGAGAGAGAGAGAGAGAGAGAGGTGGAGGGGTCGTGTGGTAGGGCGAAAATGGGTATGTCTGAAGGTATACAATAGTTCCAGTAATATTATATGGTTGCG
>NC_092257.1:6771067-6793567 GCF_036320965.1 Panulirus ornatus
GACACAGACGAAGGAAATGGCCCAACCCACCCCAATACACATGTATATACATACGTCCACACACGCAAATATACATACCTACACAGCTTTCCATGGTTTACCCCAGACGCTTCACATGCCTTGATTCAATCCACTGACAGCACGTCAACCCCGGTATACCACATCGATCCAATTCACTCTATTCCTTGCCCTCCTTTCACCCTCCTGCATGTTCAGGCCCCGATCACACAAAATCTTTTTCACTCCATCTTTCCACCTCCAATTTGGTCTCCCTCTTCTCCTCGTTCCCTCCACCTCCGACACATATATCCTCTTGGTCAATCTTTCATCACTCATTCTCTCCATGTGCCCAAACCATTTCAATACACCCTCTTCTGCTCTCTCAACCACGCTCTTTTTATTTCCACACATCTCTCTTACCATTACGTTACTTACTCGATCAAACCACCTCACACCACACATTGTCCTCAAACATCTCATTTCCAGCACATCCATCCTCCTGCGCACAACTCTATCCATGCCACACGCCTCGCAACCATACAACATTGTTGGAACCACTATTCCTTCAAACATACCCATTTTTGCTTTCCGAGATAATGTTCTCGACTTCCACACATTCTTCAAGGCTCCCAGAATTTTCGCCCCCTCCCCCACCCTATGATCCACTTCCGCTTCCATGGTTCCATCCGCCACCAGATCCACTCCCAGATATCTAAAACACTTCACTTCCTCCAGTTTTTCTCCATTCAAACTTACCTCCCAATTGACTTGACCCTCAACCCTACTGTACCTAATAACCTTGCTCTTATTCACATTTACTCTTAACTTTCTTCTTTCACACACTTTACCAAACTCAGTCACCAGCTTCTGCAGTTTCTCACATGAATCAGCCACCAGCGCTGTATCATCAGCGAACAACAACTGACTCACTTCCCAAGCTCTCTCATCCCCAACAGACTTCATACTTGCCCCTCTTTCCAAAAACTCTTGCATTCACCTCCCTAACAACCCTCCTGCGCACAACTCTATCCATAGCCCACGTCTCGCAACCATACAACATTTTTGGAACCACTATTCCTTCAAACATACCCATTTTTGCTTTCCGAGATAATGTTCTCGACTTCCACACATTCTTCAAGGCTCCCAGGATTTTCGCCCCTCCCACACCCTATGATTCACTTCCGCTTCCATGATTCCATCCGCCACCAGATCCACTCCCAGATATCTAAAACACTTTACTTCCTCCAGTTTTTCTCCATTCAAACTTACCTCCAAATTGACTTGACCCTCAACCCTACTGTACCTAATAACCTTGCTCTTATTCACATTTACTCTTAACTTTCTTCTTTCACACACTTTACCAAACTCAGTCACCAGCTTCTGCAGTTTCTCACATGAATCAGCCACCAGCGCAAAACTCTTGCATTCACCTCCCTAACAACCCAATCAGCAAACTAATTAAACAACCATGGAGACATCACACACCCCTGCCGCAAACCTACATTCACTGAGAACCAATCACTTTCCTCTTTTCCTACACGTACACATGCCTTACATCCTCGATAAAAACTTTTCACTGCTTCTAACAACTTGCCTCCCACACATATTCTTAGTACCTTCCGCAGAGCATCGCTATCATATCTATCATATGCCTTCTCCAAATCCATAAATGCTACATACAAATCCATTTGCTTTTCTAAGTATTTCTCACACACATTCTTCAAAGCAAACACCTGATCCACACATCCTCTACCACTTCTGAAACCACACTGCTCTTCCCCAATCTGATGCTCTGTACATGCCTTCACCCTCTCAATCAATACCCTCCAATATAATTTACCAGAAATACTCAACAAACGGATACCTCTGTAATTTGAGCACTCATTCTTATCCCCATTGCCTTTGTACAATGGCACTATGCACGCATTCCGCCAATCCTCAGGCACCTCACCATGAATCATACATACATTAAATAACCTTACCAACCAATCAACAATACAATCACCACCTGCTTTAACAAATTCCACTGCAATACCATCCAAACCTGCTGCTTTGCCGGCTTTCATCTTCCGCAAAGCTTTTACTACCTCTTGTCTGTTTACCAAATCATTTTCCCTAACCCTCTCACTTTGCACACCACCTCGACCAAAACACCGTATGTCTGCCACTCTATCACCAAACACATTCAACAAACCTTCAAAATACTCACTCCATCTCCTTCTCACATCACCACTGCTTGTTATCACCTCCCCATTAGCGTCCTTCACTGAAGTTCCCATTTGCTCCCTTGTCTTACGCACTTTATTTACCTCCTTCCAGAACATCTTTTTATTCTCCCTAAAATTTAATGATACTCTCTCACCCCAACTCTCATTTGCCCTCCTTTTCACCTCTTGCACCTTTCTCTTGACCTCATGTTTCTTTTTTTTTATACATCTCCCACTCATTTGCATTTTTTCCCTGCAAAAATCGTCCAAATGCCTCTGTCTTCTCTTTCACTAATAATCTTACTTCTTCATCCCACCACTCACTAGCCTTTCTAATCAACCCACCTCCCACGCTTCTCATGCCACAAGCATCTTTTGCGCAAGCCATCACTGCTTCCCTAAATACGTCCCATACCTCCTCCACTCCCCTTACCTCCTTTGTTCTCACCTTTTTTCCATTCTGTACTCAGTCTCTCCTGGTACTTCCTCACACAAGTCTCCTTTCCAAGCTCACTTACTCTCACCACCCTCTACACCCCAACATTCTCTCTTCTTTTCTGAAAACCCACACAAATCTTCACCTTCGCCTCCACAAGATAATGATCAGACATCCCTCCAGTTCCACCTCTCAGCACATTAACATCCAAAAGTCTCTCTTTCGCGCGCCTGTTAATTAACACTTAATCCAATAACGCTGTCTAGCCATCTCTCCTACTTACATTCGTATACTTATGTATATCTCGCTTTTTAAACCAGGTATTCCCAATCACCAGTCCTTTTTCAGCACATAAATCTACAAGCTCTTCACCATTTCCATTTACAACACTGAACACCTCATGTATACCAATCATTCCCTCAACTGCCACATTACTCACCTTTGCCTTCAAATCACCCATCACTATAACCCGGTCTTGTGCATCAAAGCCACTAGCACACTCATTCAGCTGCTCCCAAAACACTTGTCTCTCATGAACTTTCTTCTCATGCCCAGTTGCATATGCACCAATAATCACCCATCTCTCTCCATCAACTTTCAGTTTTACCCATATTACCCATATATATATATATACATATATATATATATCCCTGGGGATAGGGGAGAAAGAATACTTCCCACGTATTCCCTGCGTGTCGTAGAAGGCGACTAAAAGGGGAGGGAGCGGGGGGCTGGAAATCCTCCCCTCTCACTTTTTTTTTTAATTTTCCAAAAGAGGGAACAGAGAAGGGGCCCAGGTGAGGATATTCCCTCAAGGGCCCAGTCCTCTGTTCTCAACGCTACCTCGCTAATGCGGGAAATGGCGAATAGTATGAAAAAAGATATATATATATAAATATATATATATATATATATATATATATATATATATATATATATATATATATATATATATATATATATATATATATATATATATATATATATATATTTTTTACATTTGCTTATTTATTATACTTTGTCGCTGTCTCCCGCGTTAGCGAGGTAGAGCAGGGGAACAGACGAAAAAGGGCCCAGCCCACACATATACACATGTATATACATACATGTCCACACACGCACATATACATACCTATACATTCCAACGTATACATACATATACATACACAGACATATACATACATACACATGTACATAATTCATACTTGCTGCCTTTATTCATTTCCGTCGCCACCCCGCCACACATGAAATGACAACCCCCTCCCCCCGTATGCGCGCGAGGTAGCGTTAGGAAAAGACAACAAAAGCCACATTCGTTCACACTCAGTCTCTAGCTGTCATGTACAATGCACCGAAACCACAGCTTCCTTTCCACATCCAGGCCCCACAAAACATTCCATGGTTTACCGCAGACGCTTCACATGCCCTGGTTCAATCCAGTAACAGCACGTCGACCCCGGTATACCATATCGTTCCAATTCACTCTATTCCTACACTCCTTTCACCCTTCTGCATGTCCAGTCCCCGACCGCTGAAAATCTTTTTCACTCCATCTTTCCACCTCCAATTTGGTCTCCCACTTCTCGTTCCCTCCGCCTCTAACACATATATCCTCTTTGTCAATCTTTCCTCACTCATTCTCTCCAAGTGACCAAACCATTTCAAAACACCCTCCTCTGCTTTCTCAACGACAATCTTATTATTACCACACATTTCCCTTACTCTTTCATTACTTACTCGATCAAACCACCTCACACCAGATTTTATCCTCAAACATCGCATTTCTAACACATCCACCCTCCTCCGCACAACTCTATCTATAGCCCATCGTTGGAACAACCATTCCTTCAATCATACCCATATTTGCTTTCCGGGATAATGATCTCGCCTTCCACACGTTTTCATCGCTCCTAGAACTTTCGCCCCCTCCCCCACCCTATGATTCACTTCCGCTTCCATGGTTCCATCCGCTGCCAAATCCACTACCAGAAATCTGAAGCACTTCACTTCCTCTAGTTTCTCTCTTTTCAAACTTACCTCCCAGTT
This sequence comes from Panulirus ornatus, assembly GCF_036320965.1. Taxonomy (NCBI): domain Eukaryota; kingdom Metazoa; phylum Arthropoda; class Malacostraca; order Decapoda; family Palinuridae; genus Panulirus; species Panulirus ornatus. The sequence continues at coordinate 6,775,757 of NC_092257.1, forward strand.
GACTTGTCCCTCAACTCTACTGTATCTAATAACATTGCTCTTATTCACATTTACTCTCATCTTTCTTCTGTCACACGCTTTACCAAACTCAGTCACTAGATTCTGCAGTTTCTCACCCGAATCAGCCACTAGCCCTGTATCATCAGCGAACAACAACTGACTCACTTCCCAAGCCCTCTCACCCACAACAGACTGCAAACTTGCCTTTCTCTCCAAAACTCTTGCATTCACCTCCTTAACAACCCACTCCACAAACAAATTAAACAACCATGGAGACATCACGCACCCCTGCCGCAAACCGACATTCACTGAGAACCAATCACTTTTCTCTCTTCCTACTTGTACACATGCCTTACATTCTCGATAAAAACTTTTCACTGCTTCTAACAACTTGCCTCCCACACCATGTATTCTTAATACCTTCCACAGGGCATCTCTATCAACCCTATCATATGCCTTCTCCAGATCCATAAATGCTACATACAAATCCATTTGCTTTCTAAGTATTTCTCACATACATTCTTCAAAGCAAACACCTGATCCACACATCCTCTACCACTTCTGAAACCACACTGCTCTTTATCCCCTATACTTTTGTACAAAGGTACTATATATACATATATATATATATATATATATATATATATATATATTATATATATATATATATATATATATATATATATATATATATATATATATATATATATATATATATATATATATATATATATATATATATATATATATATATATATATATCAATATATATATATATATATATATATATATATATATATATATATATATATATATATATATATATATATATATATATATATATATATATATTAGGTACAGTAGGGTTGAGGGTCAAGTCAATTGGGATGTGACTTTGAATGGAGAAAAACTAGAGGAAGTGAAGTGTTTTAGATATCTGGGAGTGGATCTGGCAGCGGATGGAACCATGGAAGCGGAAGTGGATCATAGGGTGGGGGAGGGGGCGAAAATTCTGGGGGCCTTGAAGAATGTGTGGAAGTCGAGAACATTATCTCGGAAAGCAAAAATGGGTATGTTTGAAGGAATAGTGGTTCCAACAATGTTGTATGGTTGCGAGGCGTGGGCTATGGATAGAGTAGTGCGCAGGAGGATGGATGTGCTGGAAATGAGATGTTTGAGGACAATGTGTGGTGTGAGGTGGTTTGATCGAGTGAGTAACGTAAGGGTAAGAGAGATGTGTGGAAATAAAAAGAGCGTGGTTGAGAGAGCAGAAGAGGGTGTTTTGAAGTGGTTTGGGCACATGGAGAGAATGAGTGAGAAAAGATTGACCAAGAGGATATATGTGTCGGAGGTGGAGGGAACGAGGAGAAGAGGGAGACCAAATTGGAGGTGGAAAGATGGAGTGAAAAAGATTTTGTGTGATCGGGGCCTGAACATGCAGGAGGGTGAAAGGAGGGCAAGGAATAGAGTGAATTGGAGCGATGTGGTATACTGGGGTTGACGTGCTGTCAGTGGATTGAATCAAGGCATGTGAAGCGTCTGGGGTAAACCATGGAAAGCTGTGTAGGTGTGTATATTTGCGTGTGTGGACGTATGTATATACATGTGTATGGGGGGGGGTTGGGCCATTTCTTTCGTCTGTTTCCTTGCGCTACCTCGCAAACGCGGAAGACAGCGACAAAGTATAACAAATATAAACATACATATATATATATATATATATATATATATATATATATATATATATATATATATATATATATATATATATATATATATATATATATATATATATATATATAGCTTGGGAAGTGAGTCAGTTGTTCTTCGCTGATGATACAGCGCTGGTGGCTGATTTGGGTGAGAAACTCCAGAAGCTGGTGACTGACTTTGGTAAAGTGTGGGAAAGAACAAAGCTGAGTAAATATGAATAGGAGCAAGGTTATTAGGTACAGTAGGGTTGAGGGACAAGTCAATTGGGAGGTAAGTTTGAATGGAGAAAATCTAGAGGAAGTAAAGTGTTTTACATATCTGGGAGTAGACTTGGCAGCGGATGGAACCATGGAAGCAGAAGTGGATCATATGGTGGGGGAGGGGGCGAAAGTTCTGGGAGCGTTGAAGAATGTGTGGAAATCGAGAACATTATCTCGGAAAGAAAAAATGGGTATGTTTGAAGGAATAGTGGTTCTAACAATGATATATGTTTGCGAGACGTAGGCTACGGATAGAGTTGTGCGGAGGAGGGTGGATGTGCTAGAAATGAGATGTTTGAGGACGATATGTGGTGTGAGGTGGTTTAATCGAGTACGTAATGAAAGGGTAAGAGAGATTTTTTTTTTTCAAACTATTCGTCATTTCCCGCATTACCAAGGTAGCGTTAAGAACAGAGGACTGGGCCTCTGAGGGAATATCCTCACCTGACCCCTTCTCTGTTCCTTGTTTTGGAAAATTAAAAAAAAAGACAAGAGGGGATGATTTCCAGCCCCCCGCTCCCTCCCCTTTTAGTCGCCTTCTACGACACGCAGGTAATACGTGGGAAGTATTCTTTCTCCCCTATCCCCAGGGATAGGGAGAAAGATATGTGTGGTGATAAACAGAGTGTGGTTGAAAGAGCAGAAGAGGATGTTTTGAAATGTTTTGGTCACATGGAGAGAATGAGTGAGGAAAGATTGACAAAGAGGATATGTATCACAGGTGGAGGGAACGAGGAGAAGTGGGAGATCAAATTGGAGTTGGAAAGATGGAGTGAAAAGATTTTGAGTGATGGGGCCTGAACATGTAGGAGGGTGAAAGGCGTGCAAGGAATAGAGTGAATTTGAACAATGTGGTATACCGGGGTCGACGTGCTGTCACTGGATTGAACAAGGGCATGTGAAGCGTCTGGGATAAGCCATGGAAAGTTCTGTGGGGTCTGGATGTGGCAAGGGAGCTGTGGTTTCGGTGCATTATACATGACAGCTAGAGAATGAGTGTGAACGAATGTGGCCTTTGTTGTCTTTCCTAGTGCTACCTCGCGCATATGCGGGGGAGTGGATTTTCATTTCATGTGTGGCGGGGTGGCGACGGGAATGAACAAGGGCAGACAGTATGAATTATGTACATGTGTATATATGTATATGTCTGTGTGTGTATATATATGTATACGTTGAGATATATAGGTATGTGCGTGTGTGGACGTGTATCTATAAACAGGTGCATGTGGGTGGGTTGGGCCATTCTTTCGTCTGCTTCCTTGCGCTACCTCGCTAACGCGGGAGACAGCGACAAAGTATAATTAAAAAAAAAAAATATATAATATATATATATATTATATATATATATATATATATATATATATATATATATATATATATATATATATATATATATATATATATATTTTGCTTTGTCGCTGTCTCCCGCATTAGCGAGGTAGCGCAAGGAAACAGACGAAAGAATGGCCCAACCCACCCACATACACATGTATATACATACACGCCCAAACACGCAAATACATATATACCTATCCATCTCAATGTACACATATATATACATACACAGACATATATATAAATATAAATATGTACACAATTCATGCTGTCTGCCTTTATTTATTCCCATTTATATATATATATATATATATATATATATATATATATATATATATATATATATATATATATATCTTTTCTTTCTTTCTTTCAAACTATTCGCCATTTCCCGCATTAGCGAGGTAGCGTTAAGAACAGAGGACTGGGCCTTTGAGGGAATACCCTCACCTGGCCCAATTCTCTGTTCCTTCTTTTGGAAAATTGAAAAAAAAAAAAAAAAAAACCGAGAGGGGAGGATTTCCAGCCCCCCGCTCCCTCCCCTTTTAGTCGCCTTCTACGACACGCAGGGAATACGTGGGAAGTATTCTTAATCCCCTATCCCCAGGGATAATATATATATATATATATATATATATATATATATATATATATATATATATATATATATATATATATATTTTTTTTTTTTTTTCTTTTGCTGTCTCCCGCGTTTCCGAGGTATCGCAAGGAAACAGACGAAAGAAATGGCCCAACTCACCCCCATACACATGTATATACATACGTCCACACACGCAAATATACATACCTACACAGCTTTCCATGCTTTACCCCAGACGCTTCACATGCCTTGATTCAATCCACTGACAGCACGTCAACCCCTGTATACCACATCGATCCAGTTCACTCTATTCCTTGCCCTCCTTTCACCCTCCTGCATGTTCAGGCCCCGATCACAGAAAATCTTTTTCACTCCATCTTTCCACCTCCAATTTGGTCTCCCACTTCTCCTCGTTCCCTCCACCTCAGACACATATATCCTCATGGTCAATCTTTCCTCACTCATTCTCTCCATGTGCCCAAACCCATGTGCCCATATATATATATATTAGGTACAGTAGGGTTGAGGGTCAAGTCAATTGGGAGGTGAGTTTGAATGGAGAAAAACTGGAGGAAGTGAAGTGTTTTAGATATCTGGGAGTGGATCTGGCAGCGGATGGAACCATGGAAGCGGAAGTGGATCATTGGGTGGGGGAGGGGGCGAAAATTCTGGGAGCCTTGAAGAATGTGTGGAAGTCGAGAACATTATCTCGGAAAGCAAAAATGGGTATGTTTGAAGGAATAGTGGTTCCAACAATGTTGTATGGTTGCGAGGCGTGGGCTATGGATAGAGTTGTGCGCAGGAGGATGGATGTGCTGGAAATGAGATGCTTGAGGACAATGTGTGGTGTGAGGTGGTTTGATCGAGTAAGTAACGTAAGGGTAAGAGAGATGTGTGGAAATAAAAAGAGCGTGGTTGAGAGAGCAGAAGAGGGTGTTTTGAAATGGTTTGGGCACATGGAGAGAATGAGTGAGGAAAGATTGACCAAGAGGATATATGTGTCGGAGGTGGAGGGAAACGAGGAGAAGTGGGAGACCAAATTGGAGGTGGAAAGATGGAGTGAAAAAGATTTTGTGTGATCGGGGCCTGAACATGCAGGAGGGTGAAAGGAGGGCAAGGAATAGAGTGAATTGGATCGATGTGGTATACCGGGGTTGACGTGCTGTCAGTGGATTGAATCAAGGCATGTGAAGCGTCGGGGTAAAGCATGGAAAGCTGTGTAGGTATGTATATTTGCGTGTGTGGACGTATGTATATACATGTGTATGGGGGGGGTTGGGCCATTTCTTTCGTCTGTTTCCTTGCGCTACCTCGCAAACGCGGGAGACAGCGACGAGGTATAAAAAAAAAAAAAAAAAATATATATATATATATATATATATATATATATATATATATATATATATATATATATATATATATATATATGTATAGATGTATAAAAGAAAGAGACAGGAGGTCAAGAGAAAGGTGCAAGAGGTGAAAAAGAGGGCAAATTAGAGTTGGGGTGAGAGAGTATCATTAAATTTTAGGGAGAATAAAAAGATGTTCTGGAAGGAGATAAATAAAGTGCGTAAGACAAGGGAGCAAATGGGAACTTCAGTGAAGGGCGCTAATGGGGAGGTGATAACAAGAAGTGGTGATGTGAGAAGGAGATGGAGTGAGTATTTTGAAGGTTTGTTGAATGTGTTTGATGATAGAGTGGCAGATATAGGGTGTTTTGGTCGAGGTGGTGTGCAAAGTGAGAAGAGGTAAACAGAGAAGAGGTAGTAAAAGCTTTGCGGAAGATGAAAGCCGGCAAGGCAGCAGGTTTGGATGGTATTGCAGTGGAATGTATTAAAAAAGGGGGTGACTGTATTGTTGACTGGTTGGTAAGGTTATTTAATGTATGTATGACTCATGGTGAGGTGCCTGAGGATTGGCGGAATGCGTGCATAGTGCCTTTGTACAAAGGCAAAGGGGATAAGAGTGAGTGCTCAAATCATTTGTTGAGTATTCCTGGTAAATTATATGGGAGGGTATTGATTGAGAGGGTGAAGGCATGTACAGAGCATCAGATTGGGGAAGAGCAGTGTGGTTTCAGAAGTGGTAGAGGATGTGTGGATCAGGTGTTTGCTTTGAAGAATGTATGTGAGAAATACTTAGAAAAGCAAATGGATTTGTATGTAGCATTCATGGATCTGGAGAAGGCATATGATAGAGTTGATAGAGATGCTCTGTGGAAGGTATTAAGAATATATGGTGTGGGAGGCAAGTTGTTAGAAGCAGTGAAAAGTTTTTATCGAGGATGTAAGGCATGTGTACGTGTAGGAAGAGAGGAAAGTGATTGGTTCTCAGTGAATGTAGGTTTGCGGCAGGGGTGTGTGATGTCTCCATGGTTGTTTAATTTGTTTATGGATGGGGTTGTTAGGGAGGTGAATGCAAGAGGTTTGGAAAGAGGGGCAAGTATTAAGTCTGTTGTGGATGAGCGAGCTTGGGAAGTGAGTCAGTTGTTGTTCGCTGATGATACAGCGCTGGTGGCTGATTCATGTGAGAAACTACAGAAGCTGGTGACTGACTTTGGTAAAGTGTGTGAAAGAAGAAAGTTAAGAGTAATTGTGAATAAGAGCAAGGTTATTAGGTACAGTAGTGTTGAGGGTCAAGTCAATTGGGAGGTAAGTTTGAATAGAGAAAAACTGGAGGAAGTAAAGTGTTTTAGATATCTGGGAGTGGATCTGGCAGCGGATGGAACCATGGAAGCGGAAATGAATCATAGGGTGGGGGAGGGGGCGAAAATCCTGGGAGCCTTGAAGAATGTGTGGAAGTCGAGAACATTATCTCGGAAAGCAAAAATGGGTATGTTTGAAGGAATAGTGGTTCCAACAATGTTGTATGGTTGCGAGGCGTGGGCTATGGATAGAGTTGTGCGCAGGAGGGTGTATGTGCTGGAAATGAGGTGTTTGAGGACAATGTGTGGTGTGGGGTGGTTTGATCGAGTAAGTAATGTAAGGGTAAGAGAGATATGTGGAAATAAAAAGAGCGTGGTTGAGAGAGCAGAAGAGGATGTTTTGATATGGTTTGGGCACATGGAGAGAATGAGTGAGGAAAGATTGACCAAGAGGATATATGTGTCAGAGGTGGAGGGAACGAGGAGAAGTGGGAGACCAAATTGGAGGTGGAAAGATGGAGTGAAAAAGATTTTGAGTGATCGGGGCCTGAACATGCAGGAGGGTGAAAGTCGGGCAAGGAATAGAGTGAATTGGATCGATATGGTATACCGGGGTTGACGTGCTGTCAGTGGATTGAATCAAGGCATGTGAAGCGTCTGGGGTAAACCATGGAAAGCTGTGTAGGTATGTATATTTGCGTGTGTGGACGTATGTATATACATGTGTATGGGGGTGGGTTGGGCCATTTCTTTCGTCTGTTTCCTTGCGCTACCTCGCAAACGCTGGAGACAGCGACAAAGCAAAAAAAAAAAAAAAAAAAAAATATATATATATATATATATATATATATATATATATATATATATATATATATATATATATATATATATATATATATATATATATATATATATATATATATATATATATATATATATATATATATATATATATATATATATATATATATATATATATATATATATTTTGAGCGTCTTTACTTGTCTGTGCTGCTAGGACGTACGATGGACGGCGGATGGGTTACAGTGAAGATCGCAAGTGACCTTACGCCAACGAGGGCACCTCTTCCTGTTCCACAGGAGGCAAAATTCTCCTGCTCCCATGTATAGCACAGCGTCGAGCTGTCTCTTTCAACAGTGCCAGACACCCATTGCTTACAAGCACTGCTCCGTCATATGCCCCGTCTGCACTCACTGGTATCATCTTCACTGCACGTCACTGCCATCCATAAACGACCACCCAGGTCATTAGACATGCAGCAACGCCAAGAGTCCCTCACAAACACCAAAGGAACAACAGCATAAAACAATCAGTCTCACTCGTCACAGACAAAAAATCCTACCACTTCACAGAACACCATACACGAACCAAAACTCCTGCGTTTAAACGCCACTCATCTTAGAAACATACAGACAGAGAAACACCCAACCTACTTCGAGGAACACAACATCCACATAGCACACACCCAAGAAACCAGACACACCCAGATCTACCGTCTCACCTCCCTACAATAACACAGATGCAACTAACGCCACACGACGAGGACAAGGAGGGCCACTCGCACGCAACACTTGGTCAAAAACGTGACACCAGTCTCCAACACCAGTGACGCTACGAAACAGCTCACACATAATGCTAAAGCCCTAGAAATACATCCCATTAAAGTACCAACTTCAAAGTACTAAGATATTCACAGCGGGGCACTGGAGATTAAGACCAAATAACCCAACATGCAACAGAGACACGGAGATGCCAAGCATTCATCTATTTCGTCTGTTTCTCAAGACATCTTCAAGGCAACTGAGGATGTCTTGAGAAACAGACGAAGATGTCCTGAACAATAGACCAAAGCTCGGCGTCTCTGTCTCTCTCTGTTGCCTGTGAGGTTTATCTGGAGTATACTACAGTATACTATCACTCCTACATACCTTCCCCCTCCACATGGCTTCCCCTCACTCTCATAGCCATCATCCAAAGGTAACAGCATCACAATGTTTCATCATCCGGAATTTCCATCATCCAGCTGTGTCATCATCGTTTAGGTATATCTCCATCCATTTGTTTAATCATCCAGACGTGCCATCATCCAGACCTGTTATCAGTTCAGACGTATTTTCATCCAGATTTCTCATCATCCAACCGTATCATCTACCCAGACGTGTCACTAATCCAGATGTACCATCATCCAGATGTCGTCACTCAGTGGCATCATCATCCAGACATATCATCATCCTGTTGCGTAATCATCCACTCATCCAGACGTATCATCATCCACTTACATCGTCGTCCTAACATACCATCATCCAGTTGTAACCTCATCCAGTCATCTAGACGTATCCTCATCCAATTATATCATCGTCCTAACGTACCATCATCCAGTTGTAACCTCATCCAATCATTTAGACGTATCATCATCCAATTACATCATCGTCCTAACATACCATCATCCAGTTGTAACATCATCCAGTCATCCTGACGTATCATCATCCAATTACATCATCGTCCTAACATACCATCATCCAGTTGTAACCTCATCCAGTCATCTAGACGTATCATCATCCAGTTATATCATCGTCCTAACGTACCATCATCCAGTTGTAACATCATCCAGTCATCCAGACGTATCATCATCCTAACGTACCCTCATCCTGTTGTAGCATCATCCAGACTATCATTATCCACACGCATCACCTAGACGTATCATAATCCAGACATGTCATTATCCAGACGTCTCTTGATCAAAACGTATCATCATCCTATTGCACCCGACCCTCACCACCCACTCCGCAAACAGCCACACATCCACCTCCTGCCGGCTCAGCCCGCCTCTCTCTCTCTCTCTCTCTCTCTCTCTCTCTCTCTCTCTCTCTCTCTCTCTCTCTGTTTACATGCAAAAATTTGCATTAATAAAACGCGCAGAAAATACTGTCAAGTATTAGCATACAAAAGAGTTAGGATCGGCAGATATCATGTCCTCTCCTACCACGCAGGACACCCCATCTTGTCATAATATGCCGGGATAATTACCAGCCCGGCGCACACACTGAGGGATCAAGTCGTCATATAAAGTCCCAACGTTATCCCGCAGAATGAAGTCAAGGCAAATGATCACAGAACCTGGGACGGGAACGTTTCATTACAGAACGTTGGACGGGAACGTTTCATTGTAGAATGTGGGACGGGAACGTTTCATTACAGAACGTTGGACGGGAACGTTTCATTGTAGAATGTGGGACGGGAACGTTTCATTATAGAGCATGGGATGGGAACATTTCATTTATGGAACGTGGGACGGGAACTGTTCATTGTAGAATGTGAGACGGGAACAATTCATCGTAGAAAGTGTGACGGGAACGTTTCATTACAGAACGTGTGACGGGAACGTTTCATTACAGAACCCGTGACGGGAACGTTTCGTCATAAAACATGTGACGGGAACAGATCATTGCAGAATGTGGGACAGGAACGTTTCATTATAGAACGTAAGGAGGAACGTTCCGTGATAGAACATGGGTCAGGAACGTATCACAGTGTCTGGAGTATACAGGTTCTTCATCTTCACAGGGTCAATGAAGTGCTCCTCGAGGAGTTCTGAGTCATAGTCTGAAAATGAATGGCTTGGACAACCAGGATTAATAGGGGAAAGGGAGTAATGGCTGGGTTAAGCAGGATTAATAAAGGGAGTAATTGCTGGGTTAAGCAGGACTAGTAGGGTAAAAAGATTAAAGTTGCTGGGCTGAGCAGGATCAAGGAAGGGAGTAATTGCTGGGTTAAGCAGGACTAGTAGGGTAAAAAGATTAATATTGCTGGGTTAACCAGGATTAATAACGGGTGTAATGGGTTAAGCAGGACGAGTAGGGTAAAGAGATCAATGCTGCTGGGCTAAGCAACAGCTGGTCGTTTTCTAGGTTCTGGTTTCCAACTACAGTCACACTGCCTCTCTCTCTCTCTCTCTCTCTCTCTCTCTCTCTCTCTCTCTCTCTCTCTCTCTCTCTCTCTCTCTCTCTCTCTCTCTCTCTCTCTCTCTCTCTCATTGCCTCTCTCTATCTCTCATACTGCCTTTCTCACACTGTCTGTATACATAGAGCCATCTGAAAATACGGTCCATTATAATCAAACCTTTGGAAATACGGTCCTCAGTTATAGAGCCATCAGAAAATACGGCCCTCAATTCCTAGAGCCATCAGAAAATACGGTCCACAAGTCATAGAGCCATCGGATAATACGGTCCACAAGTCATAGAGCCGTCAGATAATACGGTCCACGATTGATAGAGCCATCAGAAAATACGGTCCTCAAGTCATAGAACCATCAGAAAATACGATCTGCAAGTCATAGAGTCATCAGAAAATACAGTCCTCAAGTCATAGAACCATCAGATGATACGGTCCTCAAGTCATAGAACCATCAGATAATACGGTCCGCAAGTCATAGACAATACGGTCCTCAGTCAGAGCCATCAGAACATACGGTCCTCAAGTCATAGAGCGATCAGAAAATACGGTCCGCAAGTCATAGACCCATCTGAAAATACGTTCCTCAATCATAGTGCCATCAGAAAATACGGTCCACAAGTCATAGAGCCATCAAAAAATGCGGTCCGCAAGTCATAGAGCCGTCAGAAGATACGGTCCTCAAGTCATAAAACCATCAGAAAATACGGTCTGCAAGTCATAAAACCATCAGCAAATACGGTCCACAAGTCATAGAGCCATCAAAAAATACGGTCTGCAAGTCATAGAGCCGTCAGAAGATACGGTGTGGAGTCGCAGAGCCGATACAAAACCTTGTATGGGCTGCGACAGAGCCCCGCTATAATTGGTTTACACTCAGTCGAGGATAACTTTAATTGCCAGCTGTTCAATGTTACCAAAGTTTCTGCAACTTATTCGCCAGCTGCCAAGACCTAACACGGATGTTAATTACAAGAGATGCCGGTGGATCATAATTGGTAACAGTTGAATTCGTTTCTGACATTTTGCCCTTCATGTAATTTGTTGTTGCGCTTCAACATTATATATATATATATATATATATATATATATATATATATATATATATATATATATATATATATATATATATATATATATATATATATATATATATATAACCACGAGGAAAATGAAACACGATAAGTTGCCAAGTGCACCTTCGTGTAATGATCACATCGTCAAGTGAGATCTAAGGAGATAGAAGTCGTAGAACAGTCAGTTGATATACAAGGAAGAGACGTAGCTAAGACGCCATTGGTAAACAAGCAGGAGCGGGAGGCTGGAAATCCACCCTTCCTGTATTACTTTCCAAAAGAAAGAACAGAGTAAGAGACCAGGTGAGGATTTCCTCCGCTAAGGCTTTGACAGTCATCTATTCTTGACGCTACCCCCCCAAAAAATATATATAGATAGATAGATAGGAGATAGATAGATAGAAAGAGAGATAGTTAGATAGATACATAGATAGATAGATAGATAGACAGACAGATAGATAGATAGATAGATAGATAGGTAGGTAGATAGACATAGATAGTTAGATATACAGATAGAGAGATCGATAGATAGTCTTGTGATGCTGTGTGTGCGTTTTCGTGCGGAGAATGCAGGGCAAAGGAGTAGTAAGTGTTCGGTATCTTCTATATGAGTAATTGCATCGTGAGCATGAAGTGTCTTGAAATATGTTGAAACGGTGTATGCAGTTATTGGTAGTGAGCGTAAGCAGGAGAACGTTCGTGTGTGTCTGGGGAGTGTAGCTCCTGATGGGTGTGCGTGTCTGATGAGTCGGAGATTAAAACTGAATAGGGAGGTCAGTGGTCGGTTGTGTAATATTTGACACGTGTGATGCAGGGGTAAGCTTTTTACCTCTTCTAAGGATCTGGTGGTTAGCATCAGTGTGGCTTGGGTAGAAGAGGTCTAGTAATGTTGCTGCGTAGGACTGAGGACCGAGTATGTGAAGTTTGGTCTGTACTGGAAGGATCTTTGTTTCGTTTCGAAGGTATTTGAGGGCTGTGGTTGCAAGGCAGTCAGTGGTTGTTGTGAGTGCACTGATCTGTAAGGTTTGTAGCTTTGTTATATTTGCTTTCGAGGGTTGTGAAAGACCAAGTTAGGTGAGGCGTGGCTTAAAGTGGAGCGCATGAATTGTTGTTGATGTTGAGGGATTCTTTCTCTCGTCCAATTCCTGTGGCAGCTAGTATTGTGAGGGCATGTAGTTCGCGTGTTGGGTTTGTGTAGTTGTTATTGGTCTGGGGAGCGAATGTCATGTGTGTGTTTGTGTGTCGTCCGTGATGTCTAGAATAGTTGGCGATTTGCTGAGTGGGAGAGACTGTCCGCCCTCTAACGGCCTCCCACTGTTGACACGGTAACCTAGCCAGCACCTCCCTTGGCCTTCCCCCTAGCGGCCTGCCACTGTTAACACGCTTCTCCCCTTTAAAGTCAATGAAAAAATGAATACACACTTGTGTTTCGCCACAGCGACACGTTTCGAAAACTGCAATATTAGAGGTAGCAACTGCGTCGCGGAATTGGCTGTTACAGCGTTTTCTCAATGCCACTTTTTCAGACATTAATTTGGAGTTGCTGGGCTGGGCGCTCGAGCCCCAGGAGCTCAATAATGCGGCCGGCGTGTCTCTGTGATCCATCACCTCACCTACACAAGAATTCTTGTCTCACGATAAGCAGAACACAGCTTTTGAATTTCTTCTCGCAACATTTTCTTTCTCATGCGTCGTGCGCTTACAGACAACAAGAGCTTCTGCTACACGCACTTGCCATTTTCCAGCCACACACTCCTCTTTCTTACCAGACTCGCACTCGTATACTTTACGTAAATGTGAAGAAAAGCTGCTAAAGCTTAGCTGGTGTTAAGGTATATTCCACTGGCGTTCTGCAGGTTCCTGTACCTCACAGAACAAGGCGTCTTACATCCTTTCTCTGCCACGTATTATACTGTCATCTGTCTCTCAGGACGGCGATGGATGTCGCTCCTCTTGGTGTGTTTTGGCGGCAGACATATATTCGTCTCTTTTTTTCTTATTCCCACAATTAGTGAGGTGTTGTGTCAGAGGTTCAGGTCATGTAGACGTGAGGAAATCACCACCACTCTTGGCCGAGTCTCGACCTATGGGTATGACGAACCCCGCGTGCGCCAATGTTGTCGCATCACGCTGGGTTTCGTTAATGCTCTGACATATCGCTTCGACTCATTTTTTCAAGAAAGGGAAGCAGGTAGAGCGGGTGGCTCTCTCTCTCTCTCTCTCTCTCTCTCTCTCTCTCTCTCTCTCTCTCTCTCTCTCTCTCTCTCTCTCTCTCTCTCTCTCTCTCTCGACCAAACTGTAGAATCAGACACTGTTCAGGGCGCGTGAGATTAACCAGTGGTGAAAGTCCTCACAGCTCTCCATCCTCCTGGAAACGCCCGGTCGTAAGCAAAGAGTCATATATATATATATATATATATATATATATATATATATATATATATATATATATATATATATATATATATATATATATATATATATATATATATATATATATATATATATATATATATATAAGTATACATAAGTATACGTATGTAAGTAGGACAGATGGCCAGAGAGCGTTATTGGATTACGTGTTAATTAATAGACGGACGAAAGAGAGACTTTTGGATGTTAATGTGCTGAGAGGTACAACTGGAGGGATGGCTGATCATTATCTTGTGGAGGCGAAGCTGAAGATTTGTGGGGGTTTTCAGAAAAGAAGAGAGAATGTTGGGGTGAAGAGAGTGGTGAGAGTAAGTGAGCTTGGGAAGGAGACTTGTGTGAGGAAGTACCAGGAGAGACTGAGTACAGAATGGAAAAAGGTGAGAACAAAGAAGATAAGGGGAGTGGGGGAGGAATGGGAAGTATTTAGGGAAGCAGTGATGGCTTGCGCAAAAGATGCTTGTGGTATGAGAAGCGTGGGAGGTGGGTTGATTAGAAGGGGTAGTGAGTGGTGGGATGAAGAAGTAAGATTATTAGTGAAAGAGAAGAGAGAGGCATTTGGACGAGTTTTGCAGGGAAAAATTGCAAATGAGTGGGAGAAGTATAAAAGAAAGAGGCAGGAGGTGAAGAGAAAGGTGCAAGAGGTAAAAAAGAGGGCAAATGAGAGTTGGGGTGAGAGAGTATCATTAAATTTTCGGGAGAATAAAAAGATGTTTTGGAAGGAGGTAAATCAAGTGCGTAAGACAAGGGAACAAATGGGAACTTCAGTGAAGGGGGCTAATGGGGAGGTGATAACAAGTAGTGGTGATGTGAGAAGGAGATGGAGTGAGTATTTTGAAGGTTTGTTGAATGTATTTGATGATAGAGTGGCAGATATAGGGTGTTTTGGTCGAGGTGGTGTGCAAAGTGAGAGGGCTAGGGAAAATGATTTGGTAAATACAGAAGAGGTAGTAAAAGCTTTGCGGAAGATGAAAGCCGGCAAGGCAGCAGGTTTGGATGGCATTGCAGTGGAATCTATTAAAAAAGGGGGTGACTGTATTGTTGACTGGTTGGTAAGGTTATTTAATGTATGTATGATTCATGGTGAGTTGCCTGAGGATTGGCGGAATGCTTGCATAGTGCCATTATACAAAGGCAAAGGGGATAAGAGTGAGTGCTCAAATTACAGAGGTATAAGTTTGTTGAGTATTCCTGGTAAATTATATAGGAGGATATTGATTGAGAGGATGAAGGTATGTACAGAGCTTCAGATTGAGGAAGAGCAGTGTGGTTTCAGAAGTGGTAAAGGATGTATGGATCAGGTGTTTGCTTTGAAGAATGTATGTGAGAAATACTTAGGAAAACAAATGGATTTGTATGTAGCATTTATGGATCTGGAGAAGGCATATGATACAGCTGATAGAGATGCTCTGTGGAAGGTATTAAGAATATATGGTGTGGGAGGCAATTTCTTAGAAGCAGTGAAAAGTTTTTATTGAGGATGTAAGGCCTGTGTACGTGTAGGAAGAAAAGAAAGTGATTGGTTCTCAGTGAATGTAGGTTTGCGGCAGGGGTGTGTGATGTCTCCATGGTTGTTTAATTTGTTTATGGATGGGGTTGTTAGGGAGGTGAATGCAACAGTTTTGGAAAGAGTGGCAAGTATGCAGTCTGTTGTGGATGAGAGAGCTTGGGAAGTGAGTCAGTCGTTGTTCGCTGATGATACAGCGCTGGTGGCTGATTCATGTAAGAAACTGCAGAAGCTAGTGACTGAGTTTGGTAAAGTGTGTGAAAGAAGAAAGTTAAGAGTGTGAATAAGAGCAAGGTTATTAGGTACAGTAGGGTTGAGGGTCAAGGCAATTGGGAGGTAAGTTTGAATTGAGAAAAACTGGAGGAAGTAAAGTGTTTTAGATATCTGGGAGTGGATCTGGCAGCGGATGGAACCATGGAAGCAGAAGTGAATCATAGGGTATGGAAGAGAGCGAAAATTTTGGGAGCCTTGAAGAATGTGTGGAAGTCGAGAACATTATCTCGGAAAGCAAAAATGGGTATGTTTGAAGGAATAGTGGTTCCAACAATGTTGTATGGTTGCGAGGCGTGGGCTATGGATAGAGTTGTGCGCAGGAGGGTGGATGTGCTGGAAATGAGATGTTTGAGGAAAATATGTGGTGTGAGGTGGTTTGATCGAGTAAGTAATGCAAGGGTAAGAGAGATGTGTGGAAATAAAAGGAGTGTGGTTGAGAGAGCAGAAGAGTGTGTTTTGAAATGGTTTGGTCACAAGGAGAGAATGAGTGAGGAAAGATTGACCAAGAGGATATATGTGTCAGAGGTGGAGGGAACGAGGAGAAGTGGGAGACCAAATTGGAGGTGCAAAGATGGAGTGAAAAAGATTTTGAGTGATCGGGGCCTGAATATGCAGGAGGGTGAAAGGCGTGCAAGTAATAGAGTGAATTGGAACGATGTGGTATACCGGGGTCGACGTGCTGTCAATGGATTGAACCAGGGCATGTGAAGCGTCTGGGGTAAACCAGGGAAAGTGTGTGAGGCCTGGATGTGGAAAGGGAGCTGTGGTTTCGGTGCATTATTACATGACAGCTAGAGACTGAGTGTGAACGAATGGGGCCTTTGTTGTCTTTCCTTAGCGCTACCTCGCACATATGAGGGGGGAGGGGGTGGTTATTCCATGTGTGGCGAGGTGGCGAGGGAACAAATAAAGGCAGACAGTATGAATTACGTACATGTGTATATATGTATATGTCTGTGTGTGTATATATATATGTACATTGAAATGTATAGGTATGTATATTTGCGTGTGTGGACGTGTATGTATAAAAATGTGTATGTGAGCGGGTTGGGCAATTCTTCCGTTTGTTTCCTTGCGCTACCTCGCTAACGCGGGAGACATCGACAAAGAAAAATAAAATAAAAATAATATATATATATATATATATATATATATATATATATATATATATATATATATATATATATATATATATATATATATATATATATATATATATTTTCGCCAAACTATTCGCCATTTCCCGCGTTAGCGAGGTAGCGATAAGAAGAGAGAACTGGGCCTTTGAGGGAATGTCCTCACCTGGCCCCCTTCCTTGTTCCTTCTTTGGAAAAATAAAAAAAAAAAAAAAAAGAAAAAAAATTAATGAGAAGGGAGGATTTCCAGCCCCCCGCTCCCTCCCCTTTTAGTCGCCTCTACGACACGCAGGGAATACGTGGGAAGTATTCTTTCTTCCCTATCACCAGGGATATATATATATATATATATATATATATATATATATATATATATATATATATATATATATATATATATATATATATATATATATATATATTTTTTCTCTTTTTTTGCTTTGTCGCTGTCTCCCGCGTTTGCGAGGTAGCGCAAGGAAACAGACGAAAGAAATGGCCCAACCCACCCCCATACACATGTATATACATACGTCCACACACGCAAATATACATACCTACACAGCTTTCCATGGTTTACCCCAGACGCTTCACATGCCTTGATTCAATCCACTGCCAGCACGTCAACCCCGGTATACCACATCGCTCCAAATCACTCTATTCCTTGCCCTCCTTTCACCCTCCTGCATGTTCAGGCCCCGATCACACAAAATCTTTTTCACTCCATCTTTCCACCTCCAATTTGGTCTCCCTCTTCTCCTCGTTCCCTCCACCTCCGACATATATATTCTCTTGGTCAATCTTTCCTCACTCATTCTCTCCATGTGCCCGAACCATTTCAAAACACCCTCTTCTGCTCTC
>NC_092257.1:6798567-6808567 GCF_036320965.1 Panulirus ornatus
ATGTGAATAAGAGCAAGGTTATTAGGTACAGTAGGGTTGAGGGTCAAGTCAATTGGGAGGTGAGTTTGAATGGAGAAAAACTGGAGGAAGTGAAGTGTTTTAGATATCTGGGAGTGGATCTGGCAGCGGATGGAACCATGGAAGCGGAAGTGGATCATAGGGTGGGGGAGGGGGCGAAAATTCTGGGGGCCTTGAAGAATGTGTGGAAGTCGAGAACATTATCTCGGAAAGCAAAAATGGGTATGTTTGAAGGAATAGTGGTTCCAACAATGTTGTATGGTTGCGAGGCGTGGGCTATGGATAGAGTTGTGCGCAGGAGGATGGATGTGCTGGAAATGAGATGTTTGAGGACAATGTGTGGTGTGAGGTGGTTTGATCGAGTGAGTAACGTAAGGGTAAGAGAGATGTGTGGAAATAAAAAGAGCGTGGTTCAGAGAGCAGAAGAGGGTGTTTTGAAGTGGTTTGGGCACATGGAGAGAATGAGTGAGAAAAGATTGACCAAGAGGATATATGTGTCGGAGGTGGAGGGAACGAGGAGAAGAGGGAGACCAAATTGGAGGTGGAAAGATGGAGTGAAAAAGATTTTGTGTGATCGGGGCCTGAACATGCAGGAGGGTGAAAGGAGGGCAAGGAATAGAGTGAATTGGAGCGATGTGGTATACCGGGGTTGACGTGCTGTCAGTGGATTGAATCAAGGCATGTGAAGCGTCTGGGGTAAACCATGGAAAGCTGTGTAGGTATGTATATTTGCGTGTGTGGACGTATGTATATACATGTGTATGGGGGGGGGTTGGGCCATTTCTTTCGTCTGTTTCCTTGCGCTACCTCGCAAACGCGGGAGACAGCGACAAAGTCTAATAAAAAAAAAATAATATACATATATACATATATATACATATATATATATATATATATATATATATATATATATATATATATATATATATATATATATATATATATATATATATATGTATGTATGTATATATATATTATCCCTGGGGATAAGGGAGAAAGAATAGACCCGTGTCGAAGAAGGCGACTAAAGGGGACGGGAGCGGGGGGCTAGAAACCCTCCCCTCCTTGTATCTTAACTTTCTAAAAAAGGAAACAGAAGAAGGAGTCACGCGGGAAGTGCTCATCCTCCTCGAAGGCTCAGATTGGGGTGTCTAAATGTGTGTGGATGTAACCAAGATGAGAAAAAAGGAGAGATAGGTAATATGTTTGAGGAAAGGAACCTGGATGTTTTGGCTCTGAGTGTAACGAAGCTCAAGGGTAAAGGGGAAGAGTGGTTTGGGAATGTCTTGGGAGTAAAGTCAGGGGTTAGTGAGAGGACAAGAGCAAGAGAAGGAGTAGCACTTCTCCCGAAACAGGAGTGGTGGGAGTATGTGATAGAGGGTAAGAAAGTAAACTCTAGATTGATATCGGTAAAATTGAAAGTTGATGGAGAGAGATGGGTGATTATTGGTGCATATGCACCTGGGCATGAGAAGAAACATCATGAGAGGCAAGTGTTTTGGGAGCAGCTGAGCGAGTGTGTTAGTGGTTTCGATGCACGAGACCGGGTTATAGTGATGGGTGATTTGAATACAAAGGTGAGTAATGTGGCAGTTGAGGAAATAATTGGTATACATGGGGTGTTGAGTGTTGTAAATGGAAATGGTGAAGAGATTGTAGATTTATGTGCTGAAAAAGGACTGGTGGTTGGGAATACCTGGTTTAAAAAGAGAGATATACATAAGTATACGTATGTAACTAGGAGAGATGGCCAGAGAGCATTATTGAATTACGTGTTGATTGATAGGCGTGCGAAAGAGAGACTTTTGGATGTTAATGTGCTGAGAGGTGCAACTGGAGGGATGTGTGATCATTACCTTGTGGGGGCGAAGGTGAAGATTTGTAGAGGTTTTCAGAAAAGAAGAGAGAATGTTGGGGTGAAGAGAGTGGTGAGAGTAAGTGAGCTTCGGAAGGAGACTTGAGTGAGGAAGTGCCAGGAGAGAGTGAGTACAGAATGGAAAAAGGTGAGAACAAAGGAAGTAAGGGGAGTGGGGAGGAATGGGATGTATTTAGGGAAGCAGTGACGCCTTGCGCAAAAGATGCTTGTGGCATGAGAAGCGTGGGAGGTGGCCAGAGTAGTTTCTTGAGTATTCCAGGGAAATTATATGAGAGGGTATTGATTGAGACGGGGAAAGCATGTACAGAGCATCAAATTGGGGAAGAGCAGTGTGGTTTCAGAAGTGGTAGAGGATGTGTGGATCAGGTGTTTGCTTTGAAGAATGTATGTCAGAAATACCTAGAAAAGTCGATGGATTTGTATGTAGCATTTATGGATGTGGAGAAGGCATATGATAGAGTTGATAGAGATGCTCTGTGGAAGGTTTTAAGAATATATAGTGTGGGAGGCAAGTTCTTAGAAGCAGTTAAAAGTTTTTATCGAGGATGTAAGGCATGTGTACATGTAGGAAGAGAGGAAAGTCATTGGTTCTCAGTCAATGTAGGTTTGCGGCAGGGGTGTGTGATGTCTCCATGGTTGTTTAATTTGTTTATGGATGGGGTTGTTAGGGAGGTGAATGCAATAGTTTTGGAAAGAGGGGCAAGTATGCAGTCTGTTGTGGATGACAGAGCTTGGGAAGTGAGTCAGTTGTTCTTCTCTGATGAAACAGTGCTGGTGGCTGATTCATGTGAGAAACTGCAGAAGCTGGTTACTGACTTTGGTAAAGTATGTGAAAGAAGAACGTTGAGAGTAAATGTGAATAAGAGCAAGGTTATTAGGCACAGTAGGGTGACGGTCAAGTCAATTGGGAGGTAAGTTTGAATGAAGAAAAACTGGAGGAAGTGAAGTGTGTTAGATATCTGGGAGTGGATTTGGCAACGGATGGAACCATGCAAGCGGAAGTGAATCATAGGGTGGGGGAGGGGGCGAAAATTTTGGCAGCCTTGAAGAATGTGTGGAAGTCGAGAACATTATCTCGGAAAGCAAAAATAGGTATGTTTGAAGGAATAGTGGTTCCAACAATGTTGTATGGTTGCGAGGCGTGGGCTATGAATAGAGTTGTGTGCAGGAGGGTGGATTTGCTGGAAATGAGATGTTTGAGGACAATATGTGGTGTGAGGTGGTTTGATCGAGTAAGTAATGATAGGGTAAGAGAGATGTGTGTTAATAAAAAGAGTGGGGTTGAGAGAGCAGAAGAGGGTGTTTTGAAATGTTTTGGTCACATGGAGAGAATGAGTGAGGAAAGATTGACCAAGAGGATATATGTGTCAGAGGTGGAGGGAACGAGGAGAAATGGGAGACCAAATTTGAGGTGAAAAGATGGAGTGAAAAAGATTTTGAGTGATCGGGGCCTGAACATGCAGGAGGGTGAAAGGCGTGCACGGAATAGATTGAATTGGAACGATGTGGTATACCGGGGTCGACATGCCGTCAATGCTTTGAACCAGGGCATGTGAAGCGTCTGGAGTAAACCATGGAAAGTTCTGTGGGGCCTGAATGTGGAAAGGGAGCTGTAGTTTCGGTGCATTATTACATGACAGCAAGAGACAGTGTGAACGAATGGGGCCTTTGTTGTCTTTCCCTAGCGTTACCTCGCACACATGAGGGGAAGGGGGTTGTTATTCCATGTGTGGCGAGGTGGCGATGGAAATGAATAAAGGCAAACAGTATGAATTATGCACATGTTTATATATATGTATGTCTGTGTGTGTATATATATGTATATATTGAGATGTATAGGTATGTATATATGCGTGTGTGGACGTGTATGTATATACATGTGTATGCGGGTGGGTTGGGCCATTCTTTCGTCTGTTTCCTTGCACTACCTCGCTAACGCGGGAGACAGCGACGAAGCAAAAAAAAAGAATATATATATATATATATATATATATATATATATATATATATATATATATATATATATATATATATATATATATATTTTATTATCATTCTTTGTCACTGTCATCCGCGTTAGCGAGGTAACGCAAGGAAACAGACGAAAGAATGGCCCAACCCACTCACATACACATGTATATACATAAACGTCCACACACGCACACGTATACTTCTCAACGTATACATATACACAGACAGACATATACATATATACACATGTACAGAATTCATACTCTTTGCCCTTATGCATTCTCGTCGCCACCCCGCCACACATGAAATACCAACCCCCTCCCCTCCGTATGTGCGCGAGGTAGCGCTAGGAAAAGACAACAACGGCCACATTCGTTCACACTCAGTCTCTAGCTGTCATGTATAAAGCACCGAAACCACAGCTACCTTTCCACATGCAGGCCCCAAAGAACTTTCCAGACGCTTCACATGCCCTGGTTCAATCCATTGACAGCACGTCGTTCCAATTCACTCTATTCCTTGCACGCCCTTTACCCTCCTGCATGTTCAGGCCCCGATCGCTCAAAATCTTCTTCACTCAATCTTTCTACCTCCAATTTGGTCTCCCACTTCTCCTCGTTCCCTCCACATGTATCCTCTTTGTCAATCTACCCTCACTCATTCTCTCCATGTGACCAAACCATTTCAAAACACCCGTTTCTGCTCTCTCAACCACACTCTTTTTTATTACCATACATCTGTCTTACCCTTTCATTTCTTATTCGATCATACCACTTCAAACCACATATTGTCCTCAAACATCTCATTTCCAGCAAATCCACCCTCCTCCGCACAACTCTATCTATAGCCCACGCCTTGCAACCATATATCATTATTGGAACCACTATTCCTTCAAACATACCCATTTTTGCTTTCCAAGGAAACGTTCTTGACTTTCACACATTCTTCAACGCTCCCAGAACTTTCGCCCCCTCCCCCACCCTATGATTCACTTCCACTTCCATGGTTCCATCTGCTGCCAAATCCACTCTCAGATATCTAAAACACTTCACTTCCTCCAGTTTTTCTCCATTCAAACTTGCCTCCCATTTGACTTGTCCCTCAATCCTACTGTACCTAATAACCTTGCTCTCATTCACATTTACTCTCAGCTTTCTTCTTTGACACACTCTACCAAACCCAGTCACCAGCTTCTGCAGTTTCTCACCCGAATCAGCCACCAGCGCTGTATCATCAGCGAACAACAACTAATTCACTTCCCAAGCTCTGTCATCCACAACAGACTGCATACTTGCCCCTCTTTCCAAAACTCTTGCATTCACGTCCCTAACAATCCCATCCATAAACAAATTAAAAAATCATGGAGACATTACGCACCCCTGCCGCAAACATACATTCACTGAGAACTTTCCTCTTTTCCTACATGTACATATGCCTTACATCCTCGATAAAAACTTTTCACTGCTTCTATCAACTTGCCTCCCACACCATATATTCTTAATACATTCCACAGAGCATCTCTATCAACTCTATCATATGCCTTCTCCACATCCATAAATGCTATATACAAATCCATTTGCTTTTCTAAGTATTTCTCACATACATTTTTCAGGGCAAACACCTGATCCACACATCGTCTACCATTTCTGACACCAAACTGCTCTTCCCCAATCTGATGCTTTGTACATGCCTTCCCCCTCTCAATCAATACCTTCTCATATAATTTCCCAGGAATACTCAACAAACTTATACCTCTGTAATTTTAGCATTCACTCTTATCCCCTTTCCCTATGTACAATGGCACTATGCAAGTATTCCTCCTGTCCTCAGGCACCTCAGCATGAGTCATACATACATTAAACAACCTTACCAACCAGTCAACAATACAGTCACCCCCTTTTTTAATAAACTCCACTGCAGTACCATCCAAAGCCGCTGCCTTGCCGGCTTTCATCTTCCGCAAAGCTTTTACTACCTCTGTTTACCAAATCATTCTCCCTAACCCTCTCACTTTGCACACCACCTCGACCAAAACATCCTATATCTGCCACTCTATCATCAAAAACATTCAGCAAACCTTCAAAATTCTCACTCCATCTCCTTCTCACATCACCACTACTTGTTGTCACCTCCCCATTTACCCCTTTCACTGATGTTCCCATTTGTTCCCCTGTCTTACGCACTTTATTTACCTCCTTCCAAGGCATCTTTTTATTCCCCCTAAAATTTAATGATACTCTCTCACCCCAACTCTCATTTGCCCTCTTTTTCACCTCTTGCACCTTTCTCTTGACCTCCTGCCTCTTTCTTTTATACATCTCCCAGTCATTCACTAATAATCTTAGTTCTTCATCCCACCACTCACTACCTTTTCTAATCTGCCCACTTCCCACGCTTTTCATGCCACAAGCATCTTTTGCACAAGCCATCTCTGCTTCCCTAAACACATCCCATTCCTCCCCCTCTCCCTTTAAGTCCTTTGTTCTCACCTTTTTCCAGTCTGTAATCAGTCTCTCCTGGTACTTCCTCAAACAAGGCTCCTTCCCAAGCTCACTTACTCTCACCACTCTCTTTGCCCCAACATTCTCCCTTCTTTTCTGAAAACGTCTACAAATCTTCACCTTCGCCTCCACAAGATAATAATCAGAGAACCCTCCAGTTGCACCTCGCAGCACATTCCGTCAGTCCTCAAGCATTCCGCCAGTAATTAGGCACCACACCGTGAGTCATTCATACATCAAATATCCTTACCAACCAGTCAACAATACAGTCACCCAGTTTTTTAATAAATTCCGCTGCAATACCATCTAAATCCGCTGCATTGCCGGCTTTCATCTTCCGCAAAGCTTTTACTACCTCTTCTCTGTTTACCGACAATCTGTTTTATCGACAATCACATGTTTACCAAATTGCGTCCTAGCTTCGTCTCTTCGATGTATATCAACTGACTGTTATATTTCTCTCTTGTGTGTCCCCTAATGATGTGATTATTACACGAAAGTGCACTTGGGAACTTTTAGAGTTTCATTTTCCCCGTGGACTCATAGGAATATATATATATATATATATATATATATATATATATATATATATATATATATATATATATATATATATATATATATATATATATATATATATATATATATATATATATATATATATATATATATATATATATATATATATATATTTATATATATATATATATTTATATATTTCTTTCTTTTCTTTAAAACTATTCGCCATTTCCCGCATTAGCGAGGTAGCGTTAAGAACAGAGGACTGGGCTTTTGAGGGAATACCCTCACCTGGCCCAATTCTCTGTTCCTTCTTTTGGAAAATTAAAAAAAAACCGAGAGGGGAGGATTTCCAGCCCCCCGCTCCCTCCCCTTTTAGTCGCCTTCTACGACACGCAGGGAATACGTGGGAAGTACTGTTAATCCCCTATCCCCAGGGATAATATTTATATATATATATATATAAATGTGTGGAAGTCGAGAACATTATCCCGGAAAGCAAAAATGGGTATGTTTGAAGGAATAGTGGTTCCAACAATGTTGTATGGTTGCGAAGCGTGGGCTATGGATAGAGTTGTTCGCAGGAGGATGGATGTGCTGGAAATGAGATGTTTGAGGACAATGTGTGGTGTGAGGTGGTTTGATCGAGTAAGTAACGTAAGGGTAAGAGAGATATGTGGAAATAAAAAGAGCGTGGTTGAGAGAGCAGAAGAGGGTGTTTTGAAATGGTTTGGGCACATGAAGAGAATGAGTGAGGAAAGATTGACCAAGAGGATATATGTGTCGGAGGTGGAGGGAACGAGGAGAAGAGGGAGACCAAATTGGAGGTGGAAAGATGGAGTGAAAAGGATTTTGTGTGATCGGGGCTTGAACATGCAGGAGGTTGAAAGGAGGGCAAGGAATAGAGTGAATTGGAGCGATGTGGTATACAGGGGTTGACGTGCTGTCAGTGGATTGAATCAAGGCATGCGAAGCGTCCGGGGTAAACCATGGAAAGCTGTGTAGGTATGTATATTTGCGTGTGTGGACGTGTGTATGTACATGTGTATGGGGGGGTTGGGCCATTTCTTTCGTCTGTTTCCTTGCGCTACCTCGCAAACGCGGGAGACAGCGACGAGGTAAAAAAAAAAAAAAAAGAAAAAAAAAAAAATATATATATATATATATATATATATATATATACACATGTATATACATACACGTCCACACACGCAAATATACATACCTATACATCTCAATGTACATATATATTACACACACAGACACATACATATGTACCCATGCACACAATTCACACTATCTGCCTTTTATTCATTCCCATCGCCACCTCGCCGCACATGGAATACCATCCCCCTCCCCCCTCATGTGTGCGAGGTAGCGCTAGGAAAAGACAACAAAGGCCCCATTCGTTCACACTCAGTCTCTAGCTGTCATGCAATAATGCCCGAAACCACAGCTCCCTTTCCACATCCAGGCCCCACACAACTTTCCATGGTTTACCCCAGACGCTTCACATGCCCTGATTCAATCCACTGACAGCACGTCAACCCCCGTATACCACATCGATCCAATTCGCTCTATTCCTTGCACGCCTTTCACCCTCCTGCATGTTCAGGCCCCGATCACTCAAAATCTTTTTCACTCCATCTTTCCACCTCCAATTTGGTCTCCCACTTCTCCTCGTTCCCTCCACCTCCGACACATATATCCTCTTGGTCAATCTTTCCTCACTCATTCTCTCCATGTGCCCAAACCATTTCAAAACACCCTCTTCTGCTCTCTCAACCACGCTCTTTTTATTTTCACACATCTCTCTTACCCTTACATTAATTACTCGATCAAACCACCTCACACCACACATTGTCCTCAAACATCTCATTTCCAGCGCATCCACCCTCCTGCGCACAACTCTATCCATAGCCCACGCCTCGCAACCATACAACATTGTTGGAACCACTATTCCTTCAAACATACCCATTTTCGCTTTCCGAGATAATGTTGTTCTCGACTTCCACACCTTCCTCAAGGCTCCCAGGATTTTCGCCCCCTCCCCCACCCTATGATTCACTTCCGCTTCCATGGTTCCATCCGCTGCCAGATCCACTCCCAGATATCTAAAACACTTTACTTCCTCCAGTTTTTCTCCTTTCAAAGTTACCTCCCAATTGACTTGACCCTCAACCCTACTGTACCTAATAACATTGCTCTTATTCACATTTACTCTCAACTTTCTTCTTTCACACACTTTACCAATCTCAGTCACCAGCTTCTGCAGTTTCTTATTGCTCTTTATTATTTTATTTTCATAAGAAAATATATATATATATATATATATATATATATATATATATATATATATATATATATATATATATATATATATATATATATATATATATATATATATATGTATATATATATATGTGTATATATATATATATATATATATATATATATATATATATATATATATATATATATATATATATTTTTATTTTTATTTTATTTTGCTTTGTCGCTGTCTCCCGCGTTAGCGAGGTAGCGCAAGGAAACAGACGAAAGAATGGCCCAACCCACCCACATACACATGTATATACATACACGTCAACACACGCAGATATACATACCTATACATCTCAACGTATACATATATATACACACAGACATATGAGTCATGTGAGGCGTCTGGGGCAAACCATGGAAAGCTGTGCGGGGCCTGGATGTGGAGGGGGAGCTGTGGTTTCGGGCTTTATTGCACGACAGCTAGAGACTGAGTGTGAACGAATGGGACCTTTGTTGTCTTTTCCTAGCGCTACCTCGCACACATGAGGGGGGAGGGGGATGGTATTCCATGTGTGGCGAGGTGGCGATGGGAATGAATAAAGGCAGACAGTGTGAACTGTGTGCATGGGTATATATATATATATATATTTTTTTTTTTTCTTTTAAACTATTTGCCATTTCCCGCGTTGGCGAGGTAGCGTTAAGAACAGAGGACTGGGCCTTTTTTGTAATATCCTCACCTGGCCCCCTCTGTTCCTTCTTTTGGAAAATTAAAAAAAAAAAAAAAAAAAACGAGAGGGGAGGATTTCCAGCCCCCCGCTCCCTCCCCTTT